>NW_028327181.1:11204583-11362777 GCF_987537825.1 Furipterus horrens
CTCACAATTAATGTGCTTGAACACACATACAATAGGGAAGTGGTGGAAAATGTGGCTTATCTGAAGTGAGTCAGCTGGCATCACGGTGCCTGGTAAAAGCCCCAGGAGTCAGGTCAACTTCTGGCTTCCAAGTTCCTTTTTTTTTTTTGCTTATTCTTTCACCTCTACTTCCTCTACTTCCAACGGGTATGTCTGCTCCATGCTCCCGCCTTCCCCCAGTCAGCTTTCTAGCACATGCTTTCAACCACCTGGGTCCCCTCTTCCAAAGTGAGGGCCTCTTAGACTGGAAAGACCCCAGACAACCTGTGACCCTAAATAAGCTTCTTTCTGGTAATATGAACATCAACTTGAGTGCTTTTTTGTGCCTGTGTCTCTTCGAACCCTAGCAGAAACCCTGTTGTTTTTATTCCCATAATGTAGAGATGGACGTTGCCCAGGCCGAATGAATGAATGAATGAATGAATGCTTCTCCAAGTAGTTGTAATATATAAAAGGGATTCAAAACACTGCCTAGAAAATACTGCAATAATAATAAATGTAGCCTATGTTCATAGCAAACAAAAGGCAAATAATGTAAATGTGTGTAAATGATTCCCTGAGCATAGCCAGGGTCACACCTCCAGGGGGCGCCATGTGCATGACCAAAAAGAAATAGCGACCGTCCCACCCCACCCTCGAGTTGTATTAACAGCCCTACCTGAGGGCACCGGTTAGTTGTGTTTTAGCTATATATTAAATAATGTTTCAACAATAGATTAAAAAAATAAAACAGGTGAAAAAAATTCTCAGTTCTTCAGAGTTTCTAGAATGTTCTTTGAGGCCTCACCTTCCAAAAAAGAAACCCACCTTAGGTTGATTTTTTTTGTTGTTGTTAAGTTTCAAACCAAAACCAAGAAGTATTTATCCCCCAATAACCCAAATTTAAATGTAAACACCTCAAAATGGGGAAAGCAATTAAAATCAGGAAACGAAGGTATTTCAAAACAACCGACCCTACCCAAAGTCAGTAGGATCATGCAGGAGGGAACTGTCACCAGTTTCCTTGCATTGCTCTAGATTTTTACTCTCTATTGACAAAAACGCCAACACTCACTGAACACTGAGTGGATATTTTAACTTTTCTGCTCACACATCCTAACACACCCAGCTTTACCCAAGGCTCTCAAGAACGGGATTTCATTTAGATGGCTGGGCTTTGCCTGTCTTCAGAGTAACAATGACCTGGGTTTTTTCTCCGCATTAGGGAACAGAAGATGGGAAGGAAAGAGTACTACACACCCCTAGGCATAGCACCACCGTCATACAAGCAACAGTACTTGCGATTTCCAATGGAACAGTTTGAACTTGGCTGTACTTGCCATCCCGTGCTGGCGGCCCTTCTCCTCAGTGATCAGAGGCTAAATTTAACCTGCTGGTATTGCAGAGAGAAAACCCAGGTCCGTGACAGTACACACACACAATGGACAAGAAAATGCACGTGCAAGTGACTAGCAGTAGGGTGGAAGGGCATGAGCAATGACTGACCTCAGGCCTGTCCCTACACACTGTGTGACCTTGAACGAACCCCTTCTCTCCAGTTCCTCTCCTGTAAAATCACTGACATCTAATGTGCTTCTGTTAAAAAATAAAATAATCCCTTTCGATATATGATGGGGGAAATATTACGGTGCAGTACAGAACAGAAGCAAAAGATTTTTCTAAAATAGGACGCTGATGCTTTAAGGGGAAGGAGAAGACTAGGAACATTTAGTCACTCTGTACGTTATATTAATTTCCCTGTATTAATAGCCAATCTCTCCCAGACCTCAATATTCATTCCACAAGTAGAACAACAAAAAGGGAGGGATCCTCTTTATCCCTGGCTTCCAGAGAACATCTACGAGCTAAAGAGATTTGAAAATGGGGATGTTAGCCCCTTCCTAAATTAATAAGTGAATAAATAAAGACCTTATAGAAAGATCAATCACATTATATTTAGACAAATACAAATATTTCTAGGGCATTTCAAGTTCTATGAGCTGCTCACTACTTGGCGCTGATGAGAAAGGCTGTGGATGGTGACCAGGAACAGGAAGGGGCTGGGGACCTGCCCCCTGCAACCCCACCGGGACGCTATTTGGGGCAGGGAGGGCGATGCAAGGTCCCAGGGGTCGGCGTGCTCTCCGGTGTGCCTTCGCTCCCTGGTAGGGCTCCTGCATTCATGTCGGGACCCCACAGACCCTCACCTGCCTTCCCAGGATTCGAGGTGTGTGTTGCTCCACCTCTCAAACTCAACACTCGCACGCGGAAGTGAGCATTTTGGGAAATGACAGAGAAAAGACCTAGCACCTGTGTGCTGGTTTGTATTTTATCCTCCATCAGGGACACTTGATCTGCCTTTTCAATCCCTATTCTTTCTCTGTGGACACAGGTTGCCATACCTTAAAAGCAGAGGCCTCTTGGGGCTTGGGGACAGCCATGGACACAGGCAAGAACTTTGGCAGATGCCCATTCAAGAGACAGCAACCGAGGCAGCCTGGGGCCATCCACTCCCGGCACTTCCTCCTGTGTGATCCCAACACACTTCCACAGCAGACCTAGCATTGGCCTGCTTCATCAGAGCAGGCAACCGCAGCTTAGAGAGGTCATGGGACTACTCGGAGATACAAACCCAGATCTGTCTGACTACGGGTCCTGGGCCCTTACTATGACACTGTGCTTTGCATTCAATGACAATGGCTGCAACGGGGGCCACTGCTTTAAGTGCTGCGCTCATAGCAACCCAACTAAGCCTGACACCGGCCCTGTGAGGCAGGTGCCACTGTGGCCTCAATTTAGAGAACACTGAAGCACAGCCCCACGTCTCACGACGGCTGAGTGAAGGAGTCAGCAGCCCATCCACAGTCAGCAGGCCTCCGCCACTCCACTGCTGTCACCACCTACGAAGGGAAATGTTCTGGGCTCATGGCCTCTCAGTCCTTGCCCTGTCCCCTCTGAGGGCAGGAGCCAGGTCTCATCATCTGTGTCCACAGTGCCAATCACAGTGCCTGGCACCCACCCAGCAGGGCTGCAATAAATGCTCCCAAGCCAGTGAATGGAGGGGACAAACCTTAGCTTCTCCACTTGACCATTTCATCTCTTAGCTTGTCCTGAAACTTGCCTGGAACCCAGACCCTCTGGTAATTGGCAAAAGAGAAAATGGTTGTAAATTAAGCTTTTTCCAATTTTCCAGCTGCTCTCTTTCCCCCGTTTTCCAGCCCTCACCTACCCCGCCCCCCCCCACACACACACATGCACAAAAAGCAGCCCTGGCCGGGTGGCCCAGTTAATTGGAGCGTTGTCCTGTACACCAAACAGTTTTAGGTTCGATCCCCAGGCAGGACATGTACCTAGGTTGTGGGTTGGATCTCTGGTCGGGGTACAGGAGGCAACGGATGGATGTTTCTCTCTCACATCGATGTTTCTCTGTGCTCCCTCCACCACCACCAACTTCCTCTCTCTCTCAAATCAATAAACATATTTGGGTGAGGATTAAAAAAAAAAAAAAAATAGCAAAGACTGTTAGAGCCACAAAGAGCCTCAGAGCATCTAGTCTGGCCCAGACAGGGTAGGTGACGTCCCCAATATCATACAGCTGAATGGCTGCTCGATAAATTGCCCCATCTCCTGACTCTTCCACTACTGGAAAGGACAAGTTAAAAGGAGGATGAAGGTGCCTTTGCTGGAGCCCAGTTAGGTGGCGACCTGAATACTGGGAGTTTTCAACTCACTTCCTAACCTGCATCTGCTGAGGGTCTGGGTTCACATGGCACTCCGGGCCTATGGCGATCTTGCTGGGAGACCTTGGACAGACCCCTGAACCTCTCCAGCCTCAGCTTCTTATCTAGGAAGTGAGGTGACTGGTTCGCTCCCCCCGCCCAATAGCTTTTATAATGTTTATTATTAAACATTGTTGAAACTTGTTATAACAATATTTACAGCAGCAAGTTAGAAAACAAAGAAGAAAAGTTAAATTACTGATAATCATACCACATAAAGACAATGATCATTAACTAGTTGGAGACTCTCCTTCCTGTCTCTCTAGCCACACACATACATTTATTAAACACAAGCACTTTTTTGTGTTTACTATGTGCTAGGAATGTTCTAAAGCACGTTACATACATGTATCCACTATCCTTTCCCCAAAACTCCCAGGGCCCCGTGGGCTTTGGAACTGGTGAATTTTTTTTTAGGAAGATAAAACTTTATGTTCCACATTTTCACGTTAACATTTCAGCTGCAGAAAACATGAATATTCACACAAAATGTGATGAAGACTATAAATAAGATCACAACTATTCCAGGCGGGTTTGCTGTTAAATGAGTTCACTACCAACTCGTGAACTTGAATTTCATAACTAAATTTCAGGACTGAGTTGCGCGATCCTGAACCCATCCCATGCCACTCAGTCCGCACATGCGCCCCCACAGGGCAGCACTATTAGGGTAACAAGCTAGTAAGAGGTGGCTTTGAACCTGATCTCACCCTGGGCCCACCATGCACTAACCACACTGCTGCTTGTTAAACAAAATGGGAAAACCTGGAACCTTCATTTCAGAGTATGTGAGCATCTATTTTGCCACATCATGTCACATTCTCATCACCTCTATTTCTAAGGTTTGCATGGGATTTCCAATCTTTGGGGACTGCTTCCAAGTGCAAGGAAAGGCCCAGTCCCAACCCTGGCCTGAGATGATCCCAATAGGGAAGAGACTGGAGGGGCGGGGGGACCTGAACAGACAGCACAAACTCATTGGATCTATAATATTTTTAGCCAGCCCTTGCTGGGTGGGAAAATGGAAGGGAATGGGGAGATTACATAACCCTATAAAAAGCAGAAGAAAAATTCAAAATTGGAGTTTAACCTCAGAACTCGCCTGTTAAGTCCCAAGATTTATACAGAAAGAACTTTATGAGGACAAAAATTCTACTTCTGCTAAAGAGCAATAACAAATGTATATTCATTCGTTCATTCATTCATTCATTCATTCATTCATCCATCTATTCCCAGACCCATTCATCAAGTGTTCTGTATGCCCCAGAAATAAAGAATCCTGTCTTTGGCAAGTGTGACTTACTCGTTTCATTCATGCATTTGGCAAATATTTGCCCAAAGTCTACCATGAGCCATCACTGGGCTAGGGAGTAGGAATAGCGGAGACCCCATAAACATGGCCCTGTTTCCATGAAGACAGGTAAAAACTAAGTAAACAAGAAAATGAAAGACATAATCTCTGGGAGTGACTAAGTGCTATGAAAACAACAGATCAGAGTGATGGATCAAGAAACTGGGGGCACAAAGGGATACTTTGAAGGTGGGAGGGGGTCGGGGGGGCCCTCAGAAGCAGTGACTTAGGCAAATGCTAGAAGCAGGACCAACGACAGAATTTATGGGGCCCAGGGCAAAACGTGGAGCCCATTGTTCAAAAGTTATGAAGACTCTCAAGACGGTGACAGCAGAGCACTCAGCCAAGTGCACAAGGCACTGTGTGACTGCCTGGTCACAGCCGTGGAGCAGGCTTTGGAGGGAGGTCTAGGGCATGAAGAAAATGCAGCATTTCAGGTCAGAAGGCACAGCAACTGCACAGTATTCTGGGATGGGGAGGGCAGAGGGGGAAGAAAAAGGACCCTTTGTAGGCTGCTTCAAGAGCGCTCCCTCCCAAACATTAAACACATGCATTTTCCATCCGTGGCCTTGCCAGTCTCACAGTTGGTGACCTGGCAGGAAGAGACCCAGGTGGGCCACAAGGTGACCTTTGGGCAGCACAGAGGCCAAGTGGCTCCCAAGGAAACTGCAGGGAGTAGGAAAGACCCACAGACGTACATCCTTTCTTTGCTGTGCTTTCCACGCGAGCGCAGAGGAGCCCTGGAACAAACTCTCCAGGCCTGTTTTCTGTCTAAGAAACAGGGAAGGAGTTAGAGCCAGGCTAGAAGGACTAGTCCAAGCCTCTACTCTCTGCTTCCACTTTGTAGAAATGAGGTCCAAAAGGTTAGGAGGTTTGCCTGAGACTGCGGACTACTGAGCAGCTTACCAGGAAAAAAAAAACCCCACATAATAATAATCATAAAGAGAACTTCCTGGAACTAATAGGGGCTCTGTCACGTTAGCCTTCCATGACAGAGTTCATTTCCTTGATGGTCCAGCTGGTGGCAGGCGGCATGCCAGCCTGTCCACCCCTGAACTCCATGACCCACATCTGAAACTGGCTGCAGTATTTCACCTCGGCTCCCCCAGGAAGAGCTGTCACCTCCCCATACAAAAGAATAGCCCAGCAGGGGCTCTTCACAAAACAACACTCTGGAGGGGTTTGTTTTGAGGGAGGCCAGGGAGGGCCCCCTGAACAACCCTTCAGAGAGTTGGCCCAAGGCCCTGCCAGTGGTATGAGCAGAAGGGTCAATGGGGCACTGCCAATACCAGGCTATGGAGGTCCCCAAAGACGCCAAAATACCAAAGCTGAAATTCTATAACCAGATAACAGAACATTCAGCCTCATTTTGATGCACTGTTTACAACCAGCTGGAATACAGGTTTTGACATCATTTTTTCATGCAGCTGACCTCTGGAGTCCGTGGCACTAGGACAAGTGTCTAAGCCTTGACTCCCCAAAGATACCTCCACATGGGACTCTCACTCGTTAGAAACAAGGAATCAGCCCTGGCTGGTGTGGCTCAGTGGATTGGGCATCAGTGTGCAAAGCAAACGGTCGCTGGTTCAATTCCCAGTCAGAACACAGGCCTGGGTTGTGGGCCAGGTCCCTGGTTAGGGTGTGTGAGAGGCAACCAATCGATGTTTCTCTCACACACCAGTGTTTTGCTCCCTCTCTTTCTCCCTCCATTCCCCTCTCTCTAAAAATAAATAAATAAAAATCTTAAAAAAAAAAAAAGAAAGAGCCCTGGCCTGTGTTGCTCAGTTGGTTGGGCATCATCCTGCAAACCAAAAGGTCACTGGTTTGATTCCCGGTCAGGGCAGCTGCCTGGGTTGTGGGCCAGGCCCCCAGCTGGGGATGTGCGAGAGGCAACCAATTGATGTTTCTCTTGCACATTGATGTTTTCCTCCCTCTCTGTCTCCCTCTCTTCCCCTCCCTCTAAAAATAAATAAATAAAAGTCTTCAAAAAAAATGAAAGAAAGAAACAAGGAATGAATGTCTCTTCAGGAGGCAGGGAAACTCCTGCCCTTCAGGCTCCCATCATCCCTTGGAGCTCTCACCGGCCTTAGCTCATCTGGCTTAAATTATAACTAGTTCCATGCAAGGTCATCTTTCCCAACTCGGCTGAAATGGGCTAGAAAGCCAGTTTCCTGTACACGTAGTAGATGTTTAACAAATGATTCTGAAAGGAGGGAAGGAAGGAAGGAGAGAAAGGTGACGTCTCCTGCTTTTCCCATAGCTCCCCCAGACGTGTTGGCACCAGTGGGTGGCTTGACCAAGCAGGGAAGGGTGCAGGCTCTAACTCTGCAACTCCCACCTAGTTACAAGGAGAAAGGGCACATTACCTCATAGTGGGCACAGGGGACTCGGAGCCAGCAGCCTGCAGGGAAAGGGTCCCCAGGCTGGCCCGGCTGCCCCTGCGGGAAGACTCTCGGAAAGCGCCCGTGCCAGGATCCTCGTCAGAGGAGTTGTCATCAAAGGAGCCCAGGATAAAGTTAGTCATCAGCTGCCTCTTGATGCGCGCCTGTTTCTGGTCTTCTTTGGAAAGGGCTCTGCCTCGGGCCAGGGGCCTGGCTGGTGAGGACAGGCCATTGGTATCTGGGGCATCCGGGCTCTGGGTCCCTGTCCTATTGGCTGGCGAGGCATCACGGGAAGGAAGGGGGCTTTTTTGAGGATTTCGATTGAGGGGCGGCCGGGAGGTTCTCTGCAGACAGGCATCTCTGGGACCTTTTAGGGAGACCGGCTCAGCCTGGTCAGGAGTCTTTGGCACAGAGCTGCTGTCTCTGTTTTTCTGTGGTGGCTCCTCTGAGCTGTCAGACACTGGAAGGGACTCCTGGATCAGGAGGGCGTTTGTCTCCGAGTTATTCTTGGTGACTGGTGCGGAGTCCGTCATTTTCCCCCAGATTTTTAACCAGGACAAGGTCAGGCAGGAGACAATCAGACAAGAGAGAAAAAAAAGCAGGGTCATTCAGAAAACCTGTAAGGAGAAAAGGAGAGATGCTTTAGGGTCTATGTAATTAAGTTATTTCTCTCTTAAAGGAGCTAGTTCAGTGAGAGGCAGTGGGGTCTGGGTATTCAGCCGAGAGACCCAGAGGAGAAAAGGGTCTTCCTCCCGGCTTCAGCTCATCCTGTGCAGTAAGTAGCCTTGGGTATGTTCCTTAACCCCTCTCAATCCGGGTTTCTCACTTCTCATTTAGGTATACTAACACATGCCCACCATAGATTATAAACATGCACTTCAGAGAGAACTAAATGAGATTGTGTACATTAAAGGACTCTTATAGCATTGTAATATCCAAAAAGTAGAAACAATCCAAAAGCCCATTAACTGACAAATGGATAAACAAAATGTAGTCTCTCCATACAATGGAATATTATTTAACCGTAAAAAAGAATGAAACACTGAAACATACTACAACATGCAAGAATCTTGAAAACATGCTAAGTAAAAGAAGCCAGTCACAAAAGACCTCATCTTGTATGATTCCATGTTAATAATATACCCAGAAGAGGCAAATTCATAGAGAGAAGGTTAGTGGTTGCCGGAGGCTAGTGGGATAGAGGTGATAACTCAAGGGTACAAGGTGTCTGTTTGGAGTGATGAAAATGTTCTAAATTTGATGGTAGTGAGAATGTAATAAAAACCATTGAATTGTATACTTTACATGAGTGAACCATATGGTATGTGAATTATATCTTAATAAAGCAGTTATCAAAAGAAATCTTCATTATATTCTAATTTGAAGATATAAGGGGACTGTCATTTCTGTCATCACCTTCATCACCATCATCATCAGCATTGTATCATCATCATCATCATCATCGTAATGGAAGGAGGAACAGCACCTCGCCTTATCTTCTCCAAAACGCTAGTACACCTGACGTGGACCATGCTTAGAGATAGAATGAAAGATCAGCAAGACCAGGGATAGAATGTTCTGTTCCAGGATCTAGAACAGTGCCAGGCACAGAGTGAGAGCTTAACAGTGGACAAAAATTATTTTGTTGAAGGAATGAATTTAAGTATTCTGATTTCGAACCCATGCCCCTTGCCACCACACTTACTCTGCCCTGGTGATGAGTAGATAATGGTTATTCTTAGTTGAAGAAAATACTGTTAAAAAGCTAACAAACAAAAACATAATCTAACCTGTTGAAATTTCAGAGCCACAGTTTTGCGACAGTTACAGGATAAAAGCATTTTAAAAAGGATCAGAAAGCTTAAGCATACCAATTTAGTATCCAAAAGATCTTTTTTTTCTTTTTTAGTTTCAACACAATGCTCTTAAGGGAAGCAGAAAAGTTCTCAAGATTTCCCAGAACTACCTGGACCACATGCTTCTTGCACACTTTGGGCAACAGAATTTGCCAAAATGTTGTTGTCAGAGGTATTGGGTTGGCCACAATGTTCAATTGTTTTTTTCCGTAAGATGGCTCTAGTCGAGTTTGTCTTTAACTTCATTTGAAACAATTCTGTTAGAGTGTACTGTGACAGTTGTCACGTCAGCATGCATTTGAAAAAAGAAAAACATTAGAATTGGTGAATTGTGTAGCTATTTTAATACTGAAGATGGAAGAAAATATGCAACATTTTTGGCACATTATGTTTTATTACTTCAAGGAAGGTAAAAGCGCAACTGAAATGCAGAAGAGAATTGTGCAGTGTACGGAGAAGGTGCTGTGACTGATCAAACATGTCAAAAGTGGTTTGTGAAGTTTCGTGCTGAAGATTTCTCACTGGACAATGTTCCATGATCGGGTAGACGAGTTGAAGTTAATAGAGATCAAATTGAGACATTAATTGAGGACAATCAATGTTCTACCAGCCAACATACTCGAAATATCCAAATCAATAAAGTTATTGGTGAAAATGAAAAATCTTTTATTTTATGGAATAAAACTAAATGAACTTTTTGGCCAACCCAATACTTTCTAGGTGATACACAGGGTCAGAAGGCTTTTTTTTTTAAGGTCATCAAGCTTTTGTTTAAAAGAAAGGGTCAGTCAAGGGCGGGCCAACATCAACCAATGTAACAAACCACAGTAACAGAACAAAGAGAAACAATAGGCTCAGAAAAGGATTTGACCAAGTTCAGCACACTTTCATGATTAAAGCACTCAGAAAACTAGGAAGAGAGAGGAATTTCAACATACCAATGCACATTTATGAAAAACTAATATATACTTAATGGTAAAAGACTGAATGCTTTCCCCCCAAGATCAGGAAGAAGACAAGGGTACCTGCTTTCACCACGGCTAGTCAACATTGTACTAAAAGGTCTAGCCTGAGAAATTAGACAAGAAAACGAAAGGCATCCAAACTGGCAAACAAGACGTAAAACCATCTTTATTCTCAGCTGACATGATCCTGTATGTAGGGAATCCTGAAGCACCAACAACAAACTAATAGGAATAAACAGATGGAGCAACGCGGTAGAGCACAAGAGCCTGGCGGGAGCGGGCTGCGGAGCTGTGGAAGGGCTTGGCCAGCGTGGTCGGCAGAGGGCGTGAGAGCGGAGTGGCCCTTCTGCCCTGTCCTGCCCTCCTGCCTGGGGGGCAGGTCTGGGGAAGCCAGGAGAGCAACATTTTTGGTGATGCCATCTGCCAATCAGTATTTCAGAATTTGTCCTGAGGGCATGGGTAAGCCAGCAATTTCAGGACTCTGACCTTTCTTGCTGATACTGTTTAAGCTCTTCTTGAGGACTTACTATGTGCAAGAAATGAATAAGAAATAGACCCTGTGCCCAGAAGCTCCCACCTCACCATCTAGAACCAGGAGGGAAAGAGGGAAGAGGAGTAAGAGTTAAGACCAGTGGTTCTCGCCCTGGCCAGATTGCTCAGTTGGTTGGAGCATTGTCCCGTGGACCAAAAGGTTACCGGGCTTGATCCCTGGTTAGGGCACACACCTAGGTTGTGGGTTAGATCCCTAGTCGGGGCGCATATGGGAGGCAACCAATTGATATTGCTCTCACATCAATATTTCTTTCTCTCTCCCCCTTCCTCTCTCTAAAATATATAAACATTTTTTTTTTTTAAAAGAAAGACCAGTGGTGGAGACTTCCAGCCAAGATGGAGGCCTAGACTGACACGCTCCATCTCCCTCCACAACTGAGAAGGACTACAACTACCGCAAAGCCAGAAATAATCAGAAGTTCCAGAAAATAAATGGAAGTCCAACACATGAAGTTATAAACAAGTGGTGCTCACCTGGATGGGTAGGAGGGGCGAAGCCGGGGTGGAGAGGTCAAGCTGTGCTGGCAGCAGCAGCAGCGGCAATGGCAGCGGGACGGCGGTAAGCACAGACACCCGTATTTAAGGGGAAGCGAGAAGCGCCTGGGGAGCACCCCTGGCTGCAGACCAGACCTGTCAGCTCGCAATTCCAACGCCGGGGAAGGCAGACCCCCGTTGCCTTGGACTATGAGACCCGGAGGGGGTGGGGATGGAGGAAGAGGCTCTTAGTCTCTCAACAGAGAGTGAACAGCAGGAATCCATCTTGGACCACCACCCCCACACAAAACGCCACAGCGTGGTGAGAAGGGTCACCTGGTTGTGAGGAGTGCACGGGGTTCCACTTCCTATAGCATAGGAGGTGTGACAGCCCCACCCAGAAAACAAAGATAAACACAAAACTGGCAGGATGGCACAGATCATGATAGAGATCCTGGTGACGCAGCTGACCAGCCAGCAAATATATGATCTATTGGACCGGCAGATAGATAATCTTTCTGAGGTTCAGTTCAGAGCTCTGGTTATAAAAATGTTTACAGACCTAACAGCAGATCTTAAGCAAGACGGGGAAGGAATGAAGGCTAATCGTGCTGAAATGAACAAAAACACATATGAAACTAGTGGTGAGGGAAAGAAAACCAGGGATCAAATCAACAAATCAGAACAAAGGGAAGGTACAAACGGTCAACCAGTACAGAAAGAGGAAACAAAAAGTGAGGAAAATGAGGAGAGGCTCAGAAACCTATGGGACAGCTATAAGCGGGCCAACATCCAAATCATAGGGTTGCCAGAAGGTGAAGAAGAACTAGAAATTGAAAAATTACGTGAAAAAATAATGAAGCAGAACTTCCCTAACTTGGGGAAGGAAAGACTTCCAGGTCCAGGAAGCACAGAGAGTTCACAAAAAGCTGGACCCAGGGAGAACCACACCAAGACACATTATAATCAAAATGTCAAAAATTAGGGATAAAGAGAGAATCTTAAAAGCAGCAAGAGAGAAGAAGAGAATTACATACAAAGGAGTCCCAATAAGACTATCAGCTGATTTCTCAAAAGAAATTCTGCAGGCAAGAAGGGACTGACAAGAAATAGTCAAAGGAATGAAAAGCAAAAACCTACAACCACGATTACTCTATCCAGCGCAGCTGTCATTCAGAATAGAAGGGCAGCGAAAGTGTTTCCAGGACAAAGTAAAACTGAAGGAGTTCATCAGATCCAAACCACTGTTACATTAAATGTTAAAGGGACTTGTTTAGGAGAAAGAGGATCAAAACTATGAACATTAAAATGAAAACTGTATCACAACAACCAACAGCAGAAGCTAGGGAACTGAAACAAAGGCAAACTAAGTAGGCAATGAGAGTGGGAAAAGAATTATAGGTATGGGGAACATTATGGGGGGAGGTCAGCAGGGAGGGGGAAGTGGGGAAAGGGGGGGATATGGTACAGGAATTAAGAAGCATAGTAGGAGGGAGTGGAGTAGATAGGATGATGTTGAGAAGAACTATATGCACAACCAATGGGCATGGACTAAGGGGGGGAGACAATTGGAGGGAGGGGGTCACTGGGTGGAGGGGCACAAAGGAAAAAGAAATTGGGACAACTGTAACAGCATAATCAACAAAGCATATTAAGAAAGAAAGAAAGAAAAAAAAAAAACACACCAGTGGTTCTCACCTAAGGGCAGTTTAGTTCCCCAGGGACCTTTGGTAATGTCTGCAGACATTTTTGGTTGTCACAACTGGGAGAAGGGTGTTACTGGCATCTAGTGGGTAGAGACCAAGGAAGCTGCTCTAAATCCTACACTGCACAGGACGGTCCCCACCACAAAGAATTCTCTAGTCCCAGAAATTAATAGTGCCACGGTAAGGTTAAGGCTTAGGCATCAGGAAGTTGGAGTTATGCTGGGAATACATGCGTACATGTATGTTTGTCCCTGTTTTCAACTCACTTGGAATATACTTAGGAGTAAACTCACTGGGCTGTGTATAATTCTATGTGTAACTTTTTGAGGAGCCACTAGGTTGTTTCCCACAGTAGCTGTACCATTTTACATTCACACCAGGATTGTACAGGGGCCCAGTTTCTCCACATCCTCACCCAACACTTGCTACTGTCATTACTTTAGTCCCACGTCACAGTCAGTAAGCTGCGGCACAGGGAGGCTCCGTACCTTGAGTTTACTCAAATCCAGGCCCAGCACCCATCCCTTTCTCCCTGGCGCACCCCCAAACTGGATGTAAATTATCCATAAAATGGAGGGTGTTAGTACAAGCACATGAGTACGATCCTAAAACCAGACATCTGCCTGTGTACGTGCGAGAAGGAACAGCGCAGTGACGTGGAAACTAACAATGCCACCCTGGCGGGCACGGCTCAGTTGGTTGGAGCAGCGTCCAGTATACCAAAAGATTGTGGGTTCGATTCCTGGTCAGGGCGCATGCCTAGGTTGCTGGTTCGATCCCCAGTTGGGACCCGTATGGGAGTCAACTGATCGATATTTTCCTCTCTCTCTCTCTCTCTCTCTCTCTCTCTCTCTCTCTCTCTCAAATCCATAAACATATCCTCAGGTGAGAAGTTAAAAAAAAAAAAAGTTCGATGTCAGATGGGCATGGTCATCCAGGAGCACTGCACCTGTGGTCTGATTCCACAGGCAGGAAAGGCCAGAGGAGTCCTTCCCATGAACCTCTGTGGACCACGCCACGCCAAGCTGTGGCCCTTCGCTGAAATAACGCAGCTGACCCCAAAACCAAGCAGCGGCCAACGCTATTTCTATTTTATGCAAACAGAGCCCAAGCAACAGCTGCCGGGTGCCAAGCAATCATGGCCCTGGCTACCACGCGTGCAGGACACAGCTGGGCTCCAACAAGAGCTGGCCAGCAGCCAAACGAGGGCTTGGGAGCGAGGGGGTCAGGAGTTTGTTTCCCAGCCCCCCCGCCCCCACCCACGTCCATGGCTGGTACAGCCTCTGAGGGAGCAAGGGGCAGAATGTCAGCGTTCACCCAGCAGTCCCGGTTCACACTCGGACTCGTCCTCCCACCAAGATGAGCTCCCGGGAGCTTGCTGCCTGTCACTTACCATCACTGTGGACACAACCACCAGCTGCATTCTTGTCTGGGACTGACAACCGCTCTCAGAAGTGACTAAGGGAGCCCAGCCCAGGCAGTGTCACCTTTCAGCGGGAGGCTGGTGGTGGGCCTCAGGCCACGGGGGAGGAGCCTGGACGGCCAGCGCTCCAACAAGGGTAAGTGTTCTCCCAAGTCAGCTGCGTTGCACATGGTATTTGTCACCCGCAAATAGAAGCCATTTGGGAAGGTCCCCGCTCAGTCCTCACCTGGCCTCAAGCTCAGGTACTTAAGAGGCTGTCCACACTCTCCGGGGCTCGCCGGCCCACAGGGCCACCTCCCTCTGGCTTGCCACATTCCTGTACTTAGGCCTACTTCTCGGCTCATGCAATCACCGCCTTGCTTAACTCTGTATCTCTAAAGCAAAACATTCCCACGATAAAGAGAGCCCAGTGTACACAGGAAAACCAGACTGAGGAGGCCTTCCGTTCCTATGGGGTCGTTGGTCAGACACCTGCCTGGAGGGGAGGGGAGGGGAGGGGAGTCTCAGCAGACCCCGGGTTTGGCCAAGCGGGGCTCAATGGAAAGAAAAGCAAAAGTATCAGGACGCTCCAGCTGGCGGGCGATGGCGCAAGGCCCTTTTTCGAATGCACAGATAATACAGGTAATAGGAGCAACCACGTGAGGCTGCCAGGTGGCTACCTTAACCTGTACTCTGGCTCAAGGGGCCTGGGGTCACAGGTTAGTATTGCCCAAAAAGCAGTCTGCTCTGACCTCCAGCCTAAGAGGGGGCACACTTGGCAAGTCCAGGGTCCCTGTGTTGTAGGTGAACGGAAGCCAGAGGTCACACCTGAAATGAGTGACAGACACGCCCAGCCCCCAGGTCCCAGCTTCCTGCTGGGGCCCCTTCTACACCCAGGCATCAATCACAGCAAACTCTGCTGTCCTTGGGCACCACGTTTGGGGTCCTGGAAACTGACCTGCATTCCCACCTCAGCTCTGCCTCCTACAGGCGGAGTGAGCCTGGGCGCCTTCACTACCCTCTCCAAGCTTCAGGTAGCTCACGGGCAGAGTAGAATAAGGACATTCCTAAGAGACAGAGCTGTTGCTGTCGAGGGTTTGAGGCCATCCCCCACCCGGGGCAGGGAGCGCAGTTCATCTTAACGGCTGCCATGAGCAATCTGCCTCGCCCACCTCATAAAATTACTGGATTAACGAAGATACCTTTAGTCACTGAACACCATCTTCCCCTTCTTGGGCGCCGAAAGGGAAACAACGGGGCAGGCGGTTGGGTGCCCGGTCTCTGCTGTGAGGGACGGCCTCTATGAATCCACTCCCATTTGGTTAAGGGGCACCATGGGGCCACTGGTCAGGCATGAGGGCCACTCCCTAAGGGTCAGCCACCCAGATGGGACAGGTAGCTCCCCACATCAGGGACACTCCACTCACAGGACTCACTTCAGCTTCTCAGGGCTCCAGCCATGAGCGGCTTGGGGACTGGCACTGCAGGGGACACTTTTCCAAAGGGACACAGAAACCTCTGGGGCTTCAGCGGGAGCCTGGTCCCAGTTCTCACCTGTTCCCTGATCCAACGGGGATTTTGTGCTTGGGCAGAGGGTGGAGTAGGAGTGTGTGTATGTGGGGGGTCACTTTTTATATTATTCAGAGAGATAATTTTTTTACTTTTCAATTACAATTTATATTCAATATTATTTTGTGTTAGTTTCAGATGTATAGCATTGTGGTTAGACAGTCATGTAATTTACAAAGTGTCCCCCTGATATTCCTAATACCCACCTGGCACCGTACATAGTTATGACAATGTAATAGACTATATTGCCTATGCTGTACTTTACATCCCTGTGACTATTTTGTCACCACCCATCTGTCCTTCTTAATCCTGTCACCTTTCTCACCCAGCCTCCAACCCCCTGTCCTCGGGCAGCCATCAGTCTGTCCTGTGTCTATGAGTTTTGTTTATCTTGTTCTTCAGATTCCACATATAAGTGAAAACATATGGTGTTTGTCTCTCTCTGACTGACTCATTTCACATCGCATAATACTCTCTAGGTCCAACCACGCTGCTGCAAATGGTAAGATTTCATTCTCTTTTTACTGGCCGCGTGATATTTTACTATATATACGCATCACTGCTTTTTTATCCACTTATCTATTAATAGGCACTTGGGTTGCTTCCGTGTCTTCGCTATTGTAAATAATGCTGCAATGAACGTAGAGGTGTGTATATTCTTTCAAATTAGTGTTTCCGGTTTCTTCAGACATATCCCCAGAAGTGGAGTCACTGGGTTGTAAGGCATTTCCACTTTCAATCTTTGGACGACCCTCTAGACCACTTCCCACAGTGGCTGCACCAGTCTGCATTCCCACCAACAGTGCACAAGGACTCTGTTTTCAGAAAGAGGGTTTTTTAAATACCAACACATGGGTTAAAGAAGGGAAGAAAGAAAAAGTTGGGAGCACGGTAGGGAATAGGACGTGATCCCTAAAATAATCATAGGGAGTGTTTTCTGTGTCATTGGTGTCTATTGAGCCCAGTCCGTCAGAGCCCCTGTTATAAGCTTTACATGTGTGGCCTCAACTTCTCCCTGCAACTCTCTGCGGTAGGTGCCACTTCCTCCCTTTTATAGGGGAGGTAACAGGCCCAGTCACCCCCCAAGTGCACGTTTAGGACCCAGTGGCCTCACCGGGAAGCCCACACTCCTCATCCTCATGCTTCCTTGCTCCAGGTGCAGAATTTCCCTCCATGAGCCCTGAGAGAGGCCCCACGTCAGCAGAGTGCAGATGTGACATGGCTATCACAGTGTGCTGCTTGGTTTCTTAGAGCTGGGGGCTTGTTTTTAAATCTGTGTCCACTCCTACGGAACAAAAATGCAGCCAAGAAATAAACAAGAAAAGCACTTCTCTAGATTTGGGGTCCTTCTCCTGGGAAAGGCTTTGGGGGAGACAGGAGAGCTCTGCCCAAATAAAGAAAAAGCCTTTCAAATCAACATCTAGCCACTAGAAGATCCGAGTCAGGAAAAGCCACACCTGGAAGGCAGCTCAGAGAAACCTCCTCTCAGGGGTGGAGATGGGCGAGAGGGAGGGAGAGTTAAGGGAAGGGGACATCTGCTTCTGGCTTAAGCAGAATTTGCCCTTGGCACCATGCCAGATGGTGAGTTAATAACCCTACTGCCTAAAGATGGGGACTCTGCCAAAGGTACTAAACCAGGAGCAGCGATTAGCAAATTGGTTCTATTGTGCATCATTTGTTTCAATACTTTTGCATCTGAAAAAGGTATGACAACATTCAGGTGTACCTCCTTACAAACTAGAAGACTTCAGAAGGCACAGGCTTTGTATAATCTAAGAACCTCGCCTTCTCCTGTGATTGTGACCAAGGGTGCTGGTGCAATGTCACAGTCCCTTACCCACAGAACTGCGACCCTCACTTCTAGACACTCTGCTCCGTTACTCCCTACTACAGACACTAACTATACAAATAAATAATAGCAAACCCTTCCACTATAACGAGTGTCTTGCATCCAAAATCTCATTTACTCCTCACGGCAACCCTACAAGGGAAGCGTTGTTCTTATCCATTTCACATTATCATTATCATTATCATTATCATTATCATTATTATCCTATTTCATGAATCAGGCATGAAAACCCAACACCCAGAGAGGGGGAATGACTTGCTCAAAGTCACACAGCTTGGAGGTACCCAAAATTCAAACCTGTTCCACCTGACGCCAAGGGCTAGGTTTGTAATTGGTGGAGGTGAGCAGGCTGGCTACCCTCTGAAATGGGTGGGATCAGAAACCCAGAAACAAGACCCAGGGAGTCAGCAGCTCTCAGACTTACGTCGGAGCACGCCGGTCTCTGGACAACCCCAGCAAAGGCTGTGGGCATGCACACAAAATGTCTGCATCCCTGTGCTTTTGTGCCAAACCTCAAACCGCTTGATTTTAGTCCAGCAGGTGTGCCGCTGCAGGGGCCACCCATTTGGGAACAACTTTGGAGAGGAAAACACATTCGAGAAAAGTCTGTGAATTTCTGGAAAAGGCTCAGATTACCAAAGTCGTCGGGTTCCCCAGGAGCGTGGACCTAGAAAGGCACATTTTGGCAGTGCCTGGCACACTGCAGGTGCTCAGTCCATGCCTGGTGAGCCAGACCCAACTTCTGATGGGAGTTGATCTGCCAGCCGGGGCAAAACTGGCGCAAATGGTTCTGGACCAGGCCCTGCCTTGGAGAACGTGAGAGGAGCAGGCCTCCTACCTCCAGTGGAAAATTTGTTCCACCGCCTCAAAGCGTAATCGGGTGCATCTGTTAACGCTAGCCTCTCAAGGGAGTCAGCCCTGCAGAAACTGCTGAAGCGGACTATCCCACGCGCCCCAGGCCCTGGGCCCGCGCCGCCTTTGCGGATGGAATTCTAGCCTCCTGCCCCTCTATTCCTTCTGCGCTGGGAACCTGCCTTCTTCAGCCTTTCAGTCATTCGCAGCAAGTGTTTCCTGGGCCACGCCTGGTGCCGGCTGCTGGAGCCACGGAGCAGACTGCACAGGGAAGGCCCTGCCTGCATGGGTTTACCACGTCACTGTGTTAAGATCACAGGTGATTGTTACAGGCACAGTCAGAACTGTCACGAAGGAGAAGCCTGCACTGTGCATGGGACAGGGACCCAGCCTTGGTCTGCGAGGTGAGGGAAGGTGTTCTCCAAGCAGGATGCTTCTGCTGAGAACAACAGTGTGTTTTGTTTTCGTTTTTTAAATTTCACTTATTTATTTTTAGAGAGAGGAGAAAGGAGGGAGACAGAGAGGGAGAGAAACATTGATAGGTTGCCTCTCGCACGCCCCCAACTGGGAACTTGGCCCACAACCCAGGCATGTGCCCTGACCGGGAATCAAAGCGGAGACCCTTTGGTTCGCAGGCAGGTGCTCAGCGCACTGAGCCACACCAGCCAGGGCCGCGGTGCGGTGTAGACAGAAGGAGGTGCCCCGGGCAGGAAGGTGGAGGGAATGGTAGAAGCAGGTGGAGCAGGAACCCCTGCAGGCAGCCCGGTGTTTCCCAAACTGCCTGGACCCACAGCCCCTTCCCCACCTTGCACAGGTTATCATTCCAAACCGGAGGGTCCCAACAGCCCCACTTTGTTGAGTGTGACAATAGGAGACCACAGCCTTCCTCAGGACAGTCGGGGGAGCTTGCTAAGGGGGGACATTTCCAGCCACAAATTGTTCAGTTCCTACTGGAGTCCATGACCCATTTACTTCCAAACAGAAAGGGGTGTGTTCGGGGCTGTCCTTTAACGTCACTCTCACCTGTGGTTTAATCTGATTTGAAAAGGGGGGGGGTGCTGTAGGGAGCCCAGTGGGAGTGGCACCAAACCCAGGGCTTCCTGAGGAGCATGGCTGTGCTTCTGGGCCCCAGCCCTCGCGAGGGCGCTCAGTGCTGGGGCCCAGAGAGGTCAAGAGCGGCACTTCCTGCGTGACGCTGACCTGGGTGGGGACTCTGCTGTTTGTCACCTGATTGACCTGAGCCTGTCACGGAAATGCTCTGAACTTACGATTTCCCGGTCCATGGAATGGAGTCAATTACCCCCATTGCTCCACCCCCCACCCCTGGGACTGTCCTAGTGTGTAACCACCTGGCATGTGCCAACTTCCCAATACTCCAGACCTCGGGTTTCCTGCTGTGCCCGCCTGGCCTGTCCAGAACAAGGAGTCCTGGATCTGCAGAATCAAGGAACACAGCCTCTTACCCTATGGTGCTGTTTACTGTTGGAACACACAGAGAGCTCCATGAGAATACAATCTGATATGTGCATAAAGTTTGCAGATAAAAGACAAGATTTCCGACCACCCTTCCAGGCTTCCCCAGGTACAGATGCACTCTCCTCTGAAGTTAAGGATCCCAGAGTTGAAATTCAGAAGAAGCGATGAGTAAGGGACCCCAAAGTTTCTACAGGGATAACATTTTCAGAAAACCTCCATTTCAGAAGATTAAAATGTTTATTTCACCATAAAGAATGAGAACCTTGTATAATGTAATCCTCACATTTCTACATCAGATCTAAAGACAATCAATGTAGGAGGGAGTTTACCTGAGGAGGAGCAAATAAAGCTCCTTTGCACAAACATAAAACTAGCTTTCCAAATATAGGGCATGTTTATACCTCCCATCACCTGGCTTAGAACTGGCTGGGTCTTTCCATTTAAAACTTGGAGAGGTCAATAAAGAAATCACATCTTGTAAAAATCTCCAACCCTGGCTTGTGTGGCTTAGTGGATTGAGTGCTGGACTGCAAACCAAAGGGTCGCCAGTTCAATTCCCAGTCAGGGCACATGCCTGGGTTGCGGGCCAGGTACTCAGCTGTGGACGTGCAAGAGGCAACCACACACTGATGTTTCCCTCTCTTTCTCCCTCTCTTCCCCTCTCTAAAAATAAATAAAATAAAATAAATCTCCCAAGACACTGTTAGAAGGAAAACACGTACACTAATACTTTTATACCCTGCAGTTTTTGAATGGAAAAGACCCACTTCGTGACAAGTCCCCAGCAAATCTGGGTGGTGGGTCACCCTACCCTTGGGGAAGTCCATTTATGTTAAAATAATAATATACAGTTATGTACCAGATGAATGCAAAGAATAAGATTTTTGGGAAGCAAGGTCTAGGAAGTGTTACACCAAACTGTGCATAGCAGCTCCCTGAGGAGGGACAGACAGAGGGATGGAGCAAGGAGACGCCCCATTTTCCTCTGTACTGCTTCGGTCTATTACTTTATAATAGGATTTTAAAAAATTAAAGAAAACCATGTCTTTCTAGCAACACAGAAACACTATAAATGCTTTACTCTTAGGGTCTGCTTTTTAAAAAAATATTTTCAATCCTCACCCGAGGATATGTTCATAGATTTCAGAGAGAAGAAGAGGCGGGTGGAGAGAGAGAGAGAGAGACATCAATGTGAGAGAGAAACATCGATCCGGAGCCTCCCATATGTGCCCTGACCAGGGATCAAACCCACAACTTTTTGCTGTACGGGATAACCCTCCAACTGAGTCACCGGCCAAGGCAGAGCCTGCTTTTTAAAAAACACAAGCAAGTTTGAGAAACAGAATACTTTCCCTTAAGACAGAAGTTTGGGGGACAAAATAAAAAATCACAGAACTGCCTTCTAAGTAAACCTAAAACCTCAACCATTTCGGCACATGGAACTGAGTTTGAACCGGGATTCCCAGCAACATAACCATTTATAGAAGCAAAGAAAGGCTTGTCTCCCTCATCGGTGTTACATTCTGAGCCCTTCAGATCAGCTTCCTGCAAACAGAACAGGAATCGCTGTCCCCCCGGAAAGCTCACATGCACACATCTGCACAGGGGCTGCTGTCACCAGGCACTGAATTCCTGTTCACGCGGATGCTGGCTTTCAGTCCCTGACTCCAGGAAGGGCCAAGCTCACTTACCACTTCTTTCTCCGCCTTTCTTTTCCCATGTCCTCTCTACTGTGTACTCAGGATTATGTTTTCCAGGTTCCGTGTTTGCGAAGGGCCTGAATCTAAGCCGGCTAGCTGCTCCCTGCTGTGACTGTAAATGTCACTTTTAAATTAACTGGCCCTTGCCAGTTTAAAAATATCCTGGGTGCACTTAACCTTCAAGGCACCGAAGAGCAATAATCCAGGCGAAGTGGCAAAGGATCTTGTAGCAAAGCGTTTTCCACCTTTCAATCCCGTTGCTTGCTTGCTTTCAAAATTAAGACACCTAAGCCACAAGGTTGTTGTAAGCAATACAAAGTCACGTTGGCCCTCCTAGGACAAGCTGAAAATGAACGGCATACAGGTTGCTGGTCATTTGAGAAATGGCTTCTGGAAGTTGTTGTAAGCAATGCAGTCCAAGTTGTTGTAAGCAATACAAAGTCACTTTGGCTCTCCTAGGACAGGCTGAAAATGAACGGCATACAGGTTGCTGGTCATTTGAGAAATGGCTTCTGGAAGAAGCCTCAGTGAATGAATGGGCTCAGGTGATCACTATCAAAAGATCGCCTGTTTTCTCTCCACGGAAAAGATTTTAGTAAAACCTTCTCAATGCAAACGCCCCTCACGGAAATGCTTCTCACTTCTGAGGTCCTGGGGGAAAACAAAACCCAAAGAGCTCCATTCCCACTCGCTCTTGCTAGGGCTGGGAGCAGAGACCCAGCAGTCACAGAATGTTCTGCCGTGGGGGGAGGGCTGGCGGCATGTGGGACAAAGGTCACCTCCAGGTCCAAACAGGAGCAGGTGGCGGGAAAGCAGAGGCCACACAAAAGGGCACTGTGCTCCACAAAACTAGGCTGCAAGTGGAAAAACAGCAAGAGAGCTGAGCTTATGCAAAACGGTTTCCAGGGCGCCTGGGCCAAGTGCAGCCTTCGCCCCGCCGGAGGGACTACTTCATCTGCGGGCTTGTTTTCCAAAACGGGTAAATCATCCAACAGGGGACTTCTTGGGATTTTCTCCACTGGACTGTTAAGTAGGAAGTGCACTTCTTGCCTGCCTCCTGTGTCTTCCTGAAGCCTCGGTGTCATCAGCTGTCACCTGGAATAGTGCCACATCTGTTTTACAGAGGATGAAACGATACAGGCCGAAGGCTTAGCACAATGCTGTGAGTTCCTAATGATCAGCAGGCAGCCCCTATGAGGGTGTTAGATTAGGTATCAAGACTGTGTCACGCGAGAGTAGCTCATGCAAATCCTCTCAAACTACAGACAGGTCCTTCTGTGTGTCCTAGGAGAGCCATTTGTGAGTCAAGGAAAAATTTGAAACTCCATTTAAACTCCCAATGACAGCAAATTATGATCGGTGCAGTGTCGATAGCGACAAGACTCCGGGGCTTTGAAGTCAAGTTGGCGTGGGTTTGAATCCCAGCCCTGTTACCTGTGGCTTTGGGCAAATGGCCGAGTCGGTTTCCTCGTCCAAATACTTCACCATATGGGTGAGAAAATTAAATAAAACAACATACAGTGAGCTTCTAGCATAGTGGCTTGCTCATAACAAGCACTTAATAAAAACTAATGAGACTCCTTACTTTCAAAAGGACTAGAAACACTCCCCACTCTCCCTACGCACACACCCACACATACACACACTCAGATGAAAAACTTTCTGGTGGCTCATCTCTTCCTTGAGACTCTCTCTTTAAGGTATAGGTTTTATTTAGTTAGTTAGTTACTTATGTACTTATTTATTTAGAGAAGGGGAGAGAGAGAGAAAAACACTGATTTGTTGTTCCACTCATTTATGTATTAATTAGTTGATTCTTATATGTACCCTGACCAGGGATCAAACCCGCAACCTCAGCATATTGGGATGACGCTCTAACCAACTGAGCTATCCGGCCAGGGCAAGGCATTTATTTCTAGAAGTCAAATGGAAGGCCTGAAACCAAAGTTATGAACAAATGTTTCCCACCAACCATAAGAACATTCAAAGAAAAACATATTTCTTCAAACACAAATTCAGAAAGTCATACTTAAGTTGTCGTGTCCCCATCCCTGCAAAAACCAACTGACCGTGTGGTCTAACAAAACAGGGCACCTGAGAAGAAGCTGCCAGTCTTGCTGCAAACCGGACATTTTATAAACATGTCACCTCCTGCTCCCGAGGGCCAATTAAATCAGAATTTCTGGGAGTGGGCCCCACATGAATGTTTCAGGTTTTCTGGGGTGACTCTGTGGTGAGGCTTGAGGGGCACTAATTGCTTGCTGAAAGCCACCAGACCCCCCAACCCCCTTTGTCACCCCAAATATGAAGGCACAGGAAATACACAACAGAGGAGCGAAGAATACAAAGTACTGACCTGGTCTGCCCTACTCACCAACATCTGCATTTCCAAACATGCTTCAAAGATTTAAAAACTGGTTCCAGCTGAGATAACGAACAGGTAACTTGAGGCTGTGAGACCAGATGAAGAGTGGCAGGCCCTAAATTGGAAAAGAGGCCATCTCCAGCAGGCGTCTGTTCTAGTCCTTTCTCAGCTTGAGTCGCTACCAGTCAGCACCCCAGGACCCCCCTCAATGTAGCCCGGAGCCCACATCTCATACATCTCCAAGGTCTGACAAAGATAAAAAGCCACCGGCACACACAGACCCACCAAACGTTTGCTTCTCCAATCCAAAACTCTTAAAGACTTTTTATGCCAGGAGCAAACCAAAGCAGGAAAGTGAATTTTAAAAGGGAGAAAATGCGTTATCTTATCTAATAATGGAAGCATATGAACAACATGCTGAAGTCTAAAAACAATTCACACACACACACACACACACCTTGCCCTGCTGGACTCCAATCAGATAGTGACTTTCACATGATTATTCTATAACCTGGGGTTCCCAGCACATTTTGCATAACTGACTTCCTTGTGTTTCCAAAAGCCCTCAGCAGATCCTCTTCTCCTTGCCTGAGATGGGGGAAGCAGGGGGGGGGGAGGGGGACCAGCAATCATTGCTGGCCAGGTTAGGTTATGTGCTCCCGCAGCGAGCTACAAACAAGTGTGCAGACAGTGGGAGGACCCAGTGGCTGGGCTCTGTCACCGCACGTGTCCGAGCAGGAGCGCCTAGAACAGGAGTCTGTCTGCAAACCACACCCGCGCTGCCCGTTTCCCTGCGGCTCCTGAACTACAAGCAGTTTTTACATGAAGTGCTTGAAATAAATAAGATCTCATGGCACGTGCATATCATATTACCTTCCAACTTCAGGGTCCATAAACTGTGATTGGAACATGGCCACACCTGCGCGCTTATATTTTTGCAAGTGGCTGCTTTCTCTATAGCAGAGCTGAGTAGCTCCAAGACAGAATGACAGCAAGGCTTAAATACGGACCATCTGTCTGACCCTCTACAGAGCGCGTATGCTGACTCCGGGCATAAAGGGCCAAGATTGCCCTCCGTTTGGGTATACCCAGGGCCAGAATTGGAGCAAATCCAAAGACGTGAAAAAATTAACTAGACAGCTGAAGGTTCATCACAATCCTTGTTCCTAAAACATCAGTGATAAATTTGTATTATTTTGGGGGAAGGGCGTCATAGGCCTTTTAAGATGCTCTGTCCTGTTAAAAGCGTCACTACGAAGATTCAATATACTTTTGAAAATGACTTTGCTTTTTGAATTCTTTATGGTAACTCAGAGCTTTCTGCTTCCTCCCTCCTCAGAGCACTGCATTGGAGGGAAGTGTCAAAACCTAACAGATAACAGAAATTCTAACGCACTGTGATGCTGAGGGGGGGACGCCCAAGTTGCCAGAAGGCCAATGAAGGTTGCAGCTTTGTCTGTCTTCCTTCGATGATAGCCTGCTTGCTGATGGCAGAATGTGGGGTCGCAAGCCCTTCTCTTCATACATAGGAAAGCAGTCTTCCCAAGCTAAAGGCTTCCACCTCGCTGCTTTCAAGAGAGGTCGGTGCAAAGCCCTGACTGCTGTGGGTCAGTGGATTGAGCATCGGCCTGCGAGCCAAGTGTCGCTGGTTCGATTCCCAGTCAGGGCAGATTACTAGGTTGCACGTCAGGTCCCCAGTTGGGGGTGCGAGTGAGAGGCAACCACACAGTGAAAAAAAAAAAGAGGTCGGTGCTGCCCTAGGCGTCCTTCTCGCCTTCTTTCTAAGCCTCTTCAATACAGGCACACGTGGAACAAAGCCCTCTGATCCCTTCACTTCCTTCGTTTGACACCGGGGGTGCCTGTCCAGTCATTCGTCCTGGGGGGCCAGCCCTGCCACTCAGGCCAAGTGCTAGGTGCTCCGTGGGCCGCCACGTGCGCTCATTTCCACTCCAGGTTCCCCGGAGAGTCTGCAAACTAGTACAGGGAAGGTGGGGAAGCTCCCCTCACTGTCCCAGGTTGGGCAGGACACAACGCCGACAGGAAGGCCAAGACCCCCTATGTTTTCCGGCTTTAGGGTCCAGCCTCCACAAGGCGCTCCGGGAGCAGGCTCAGGGCAGGGGTGCAGCCTGACTTGGAGGCCCCAGGCTGCCGTGCCCCTCACTGGAACCCCGCCCAGCGCTTCCCCTAAGCCGGCGGAGGGGTGGGCCGCTCCATGCCGAAGGATGCCCGGGCAGCCCGGAGGCAGCCCTTCCTGCCCACAATAGTCCCCTAGGCAACCATAGCTCAAGGGCAGCCCCAAGGGCAAACCCAAGTTCAGGAGCAGACCAAGGACACAGCATTAAAGGACACTGCACAAAGAGAAACTTCAAAACCTTTTATTACCAACTTGAGCAGGTTTAACTTTGAACCCAGCTAACAGCAAAAGAGCATCTCTAACAGGATCTGGGATGGAGGTGCAGACCTAAAGATGGTCTCTTAATCAAAGGATTAAAAAAATACATATATACATCTGGACAAGTATTTTTTAAAAGAGTAAATTCTCCAGTGTTGCAGAAAAAGATATCCCAAAGTGATTTCAGTCCATAAAAAATAGCATTTGGCATGATGCTGCCTTAAAAACCAAATTCAGGATACACTTGGGAGAAAAAATAAAGTATTTCCTCTTAAAAAAAAAATCCCCTTCTCCTCCTTCCTGTTCAACTTGCACTGTTTATTCCTAGAAATGCCCAGAGAACAAATGAACAAGATCCAGCCCACTTCTCTTGGCCTCTGCTGTCTGAAGGCTCACATCAAGGACTGTGCCTTAGTAATTTTCACCTCTGCTACAATCAGGAAATTGATCCCTGATTTCTGGGAACTGGCAAAAAAAAAATCCTATTTCCTTCAAGGAGGAATCTGGCCCCAACTGGAACACCAGGATGTGCAAAGGGAGCCTTTCTTAATAAAAACACCCAACACCTTAAAACCTAAAGTTTAACCTACAGGTAAAAATGAGTAGCAGCGACTTATATACTAAAAAGGTGCTTATCTCTCCATCTTTAACAATAAAGCAGAGGGGAGGAGAGTCTGGAGTATTTGACCTTCTTTCCCTTCCAAGAACTTTGATGCACATCCTAGGCCAAAGCCACATCACAAAGACAGGCATGTGGTCATGTGTCTGGATAAAGCTGCCACTCCTGGGCAGCCTGGCTCATGGCCGCTTTATCAAAACCTTCCCCTGTATGCAGTGTTTACGAATCATTAGTGGAATTATTTTCTCAACCTGATGTTGTCACAGACTTCTAGAACTGGCCGGAGACCACCACACCCCCCAGTACAGGGTCACAGATCCTTCCAGTCGATGGGCTTCTTGCCAGACTTCTGTAGCAGCTCGTTGGTTTTAGAGAAATGTCTGCATCCAAAGAACCCTCTGTACACCGACAGCGGGGAGGGGTGGGCGGTCTGCAGCACATGGTGGCGCTTCTGAAAGAGAACAAGGGAATGACTAAAAGGCAGCCCATCTGGGACTCGATGGCTGTTGCCCTTGGAGACAGCTAGGCCATTCCCTTTGCCCTCTACATTCTCCCACTTCGCCTTCAGTGTTCACTCTGGAACATCAGGGCACTCATTCCGCATCTGTGGAGCAAGGACCTTTGCGAGGCTCAGAGGCTGCAGAGGCCAGTCTCAGCCTCCAACTTGGCCCCCTCCATGCAATTTTTAAGTGCCCGTATCTTATGATCCAGCAATTCCACTGCTGAGAATATATTTGCTAAAGGACCCCACGATGCATATACCCACACAAAAGACGCAGGTACAAGGAGGGCCATGGCAGCACTGCTTACCCAGGTAACCCCTAATATAAATCCAGTGTTATGCAACTGGCTGAAGATATTTTCTTGAGTTCTTACAATGGAACATTACATGGCGCAGAACAAGGCCGAGCTACATATGCTGATATGAGAAGATCTTCAAAATATATCAAGTGAGAAAAAAAGTGATAATTGCATCAAAAAACCTTTATCTGAAAAATACCCAAAACACCACTTGTACTAGTACTAGTTCTTTCAGGGAGAATAGTGGAAAGCGTCTACTTCTGTTTTGTACCTTGGGTTACTATCTGAATTGTCTTACCACAAAAATGGAATACTTTGATTTTTAAAATTTCAACTGTAGCTAGCAGAGCAAGAAGATTGTAGACTTCTGTTTTCTTCTTATTCTTTTGTGTTTAAAAACCACCTAACAAATCACTGTTTTCAAACATCCCTCCCCACAGGTTGCTCAGGCCAGGAGGGGCCTTAACTGAAGCCAGGCAGCCCAGTGTGATTAAGAGCACAGAGCCTGCGCTCGGGCTGGTGTGGCTCAGCAGACTGAGCGCCGGCCTGCAAATCAAAGGGCTGCTGGTTCAATTCCCAGGCAGGGCACATGCCTGGGTAGCGGGGCAGCTCCCCAGTTGGGGATGTGTGAGAGACAACCACATGCTGGTGTTTCTCTCCCTCCCTTCCCCCTCTCTCTAAAAATAAATAAAATAAAATAAAAGGCAAAGCCAAAACTGGAGATGGATAGCCTGGGTTCAAGTCCTGGCCCTGCCACTTAGCTATGTAGCCACAGGGAAGTTGCGGAGCCTCCCTAAGAGGCATTTTAACAGTGCCTAGCTTCTAGTTACTGCAAAAGAACAAATGGATGATCGTGTGTGCAGAGAACTATGAGATGTAATGAGATCAAGTGCTTACTGGCACCTTGTCTGGCATGCTGTACAGGGCCCCTCATGAAAATGTGAGCTGTGCTGAGCTTTGAAGGATAAGTTGGTCAGCCTCGGAGGAAGGCGGAGGCCTCTACCCTCAGGACAAAGGAAGCAGGGCGCTAAAAGGCCAAAAGGGGGGATGGCTGAGAGGCAGAGCAGGGCCACGCCCAAGCCCCTGCCTGCCTGCCTCAGTCAGGGCCGCCAGGGAGAGGGCAGTGAATGCTCCAGACAAGATCAGAGGGGGCTTACACCAAGGCAGAGGTGTCATGTGGGGCCAGGTTTGAGGGACAGTAGAAAGAGAACGCAGGCTGTGAACAAAGGACTGGGTACCGGGTTGGGGGAGGGGGCAGAGGGAGAAGGGGGATAAGAGAGAAGTAGGGAGGCATTATGAATGGAATCTGGTTTCTGGCTGAACAACTGGGTAGATGGCACTTTTTATCCTTGGGTAGGTCTGAGAAGTTTAGTGAGGGATGGATGAGGAAAGTAAAATTTCCCTTGGAAATGTTGAATCTGATGTTGAGTTTTCCAGGACCACACTGCAAGAATTCTAGAACTCTCTCGACTGGTTTAAAGGGTTAAAACTCACATACCCTGTCAATGGCACTGCCCTTCTTCTGAGCGTAAGATCCCCAGAGCAAGAAGACGAGGCCATTTGAGTTCTGATTGAGCCAGGACACAACCGCATCGGTGAATTGCTCCCAACCTTTCTCCTTGTGAGAGTTGGCCTGGTGCGCCCGCACTGTGAGGACAGCGTTGAGTAGGAGAACACCTACGGACACACGCCGAGGGAAACCAGGTTACAGGCAGGCTGGATCGGGCCAGCCAAGCCCCTGAGGACAGGGCCTGAACCCGTGAGGGAACCTTTCTCAGGATGGAATCCAGAGTGGCCGTCTGAAATTTGGTCACAGAGAAAGCATTACAACAGGCTGCTGGGCACCTCGTGGTGAGGTCAGAGGGCATGCAACTTTCACCTCTGCACTTCCAACATCTTCCAAATTTTGCAACAGTGAGTGTGCATTATTTATCATCGCTTATCAGGAAGGATTGTTTTCAGACAAGTGCATGAAACAATCCCAAGTGACATGAAATGATCCCAGAAGATAACAAAAAGAGGCCAAAGTGTTTCATTGAAAAAAAAATCTAACCGTAAGAAACCAAAGACTAACTATTGTTTCCTTATCCTGGTTACAGTGTATTTGTTAAAAAAAGAAAGAAAAAACTCGGTAAATACATATTAAAACACGTGCAACCCAACCTTTGTTAAAATGACAAAAGCGAGGCCCCCTTCTAAATGGTCAAAGGTAGGCTACGTGAATTAGCATAAAAAAATAACAAAGAACGCACATTTCAAATTATGAATAAAACATGAAAAGCAACACTGGCCGCAGCACAGGACAGAGATACATTTTCTGACTTAGAGCTCTCTTGTTCTTCACAACCATCTCTTACAAACGTAAGTAAGTGGAGAGAAAACTGCTGAACTCCGCCCGAGACACATCGCAGCGGTGGTTTTACCTTGCTTGGCCCACCCAGATAAGTCGCCGTGGCCAGGATGGTCAAAACCGTCTATGTCTGTAGACAGCTCTTTATAAATGTTTTCCAAACTGAAAGCAAGCCAGACGGAAAGAGACAATCTTAAGAGCACAATTCTGAAAACTCTGAAACCTCCCAACATGTCAATTGCAGGCTGAAAAGCCAGCCCCTGCGGGCACGACAGAGCACACACCGATTCAGAGGAAATACAGCCATTCCTTCAGCCCAAGTCCTTCATGTTGGTCTGCGTTTGATGTAAGGAATAGCACTTGAAAAGACCGAAATAAATTAGCCCAGGAGTTACAACCCTCCTCCCGAATGATGCTTAGTCGGTTTTATATCTCTATATATAAAGCAGTGGTTCTTAATCAGGGGTGGTTTCTGTCCCACTAGGGACACCTGGCAATGTCTGAAGTCACTTTTCACTGCCATTCTGTTAGAACTAGCTGGTTCTAGGCGGCCAGTGCTGCTGGCATCCAGTGGGCACAGGCCACAGGTGCTGCCAAACATCCTCCAGCACACAGGACCAGCCCTCCCCCCAACAAAGACCCAGTCCCCAAATGTCACCAGTGCTGAGACTGGGAAATTCTGCTCCAGCCCTTCGCCAGCTCGATTGCTGGTCAGAGCACATGCCTGGTTTTGGGCTAGAACCCTAGTTGGGGGCGTGTAAAAGACAATCAATCAATATTTCTCTTGTTCTTTCTCCCTCCCTTCCTGTCTCTCTATAAATAAACACACAAAATCTTTTAAAAATAGAAAGAAATCCTCCTCTAAAGGCTAGTGAAAGTTCCCCAAATAATAGGTTTACCCTTAATTTGCAAACTACACATCTGAAAAGTAATTGCAATTGGACCTGAGCCATCTATAAAGCAACCATACCTGGGCGGAGGAGGAACAGGCCTTTGAACACTAAAGCAGAGCCCATGAGCTTGATTGGGTCCATGATATGGATCCTGTCCCAGGATGACAACCTTCACCTGTGAACACCAGGTGGCAAATTAAACAATACTCTAGTTAAGCAGTGTAAATGAACACCTGGCTGACCGATGACCTACACAAGGGGATAAGATAATGAGAGGGGCAGCCCGCCTGCTGACCCAACTAAGAACCCCACAGAAGAAGCAGGCGAAGCCCCAGGTGTTGTGGCTCAGTGGCTTGAGCACCGAGCTGCGAACCAGAGGGTCACTGGTTCGATTCCCAGTCAGGGCATATGCCTGGGTTGCACGTGAGAGGCAACCACACATTGATGTTTCTCTCCGTCTCTTTCTCCCTCCCTTCCCCTCTAAAAAATAAATGAAACTTGAAGAAAGAAAAAGAAAGCAAGCAGGTGAGCTGACCTCATTACATACCTTCCACTACCAAATTCTCCTTCACTCAGTCGCCTACCACACCACCCCCTCCCTTCTGACACAGGCATTTAAAACAAGCTGGGGACAGCTTCGCTTTCATCCCTTCCATTTCCCAAATTACAATGGCAAATACATCCTTGAAAACAAGCACAGCCATCTAGAAACATACTAAGTAGTTGGTCATCGCCCAGCTATCCTACCTCCATTCTGATTCAATCAGTTTTAATTACAGACTTGGAGTTATTGTCCTCACTACCCCGCGTTTTTGTGTTTCACACATCACACATTTTGGGCACCTTTCAAGTCAACAGAGCTCAGTCGCTGATAGGCAGTCAGCTTGTTTTCCAATTTTTTCCACTGCAAAAAGTCACACAGTCAACACCCCGGTACACATCTTCCCACACTGTTGCTTTTATTTCTACAGAATATTTATAATAGTGGAGTTGATGGCCAAAGGGTAAGTGTGTTTTAAATTTTCACAGACACATCCTAAATTGCTTTTCAATGAGCTGAAGCAACTCAAATTTCCCACCAGAAGCGTATGAAGGTGCCTGTTCCCCTATATTCCCCTGTATTCACTAAGGAAGGAAACCAGAAGATAAGGAAGCCAGGCCAAAGAGCCATGGGATCAGGCAGCCAGATGCAGTGAAAAGTAATTAGGTCACTGTCACAGGGGTGTTAACACACAGCTAGTCCTTCTGCTCTGGAGGCTGACCTCCTCTTCTTCCTTCCCATGCTTCTGCCCAAGGTGCACCTTCTTAGACTCTCCTTCCACAGTGGACACACACCGTGTCCTCGAGCTTTAGCCATTCCTCTCATCACAAGGCTTTCGTGACCCTCCCTTTCTAGTTACTGCTGGGGCTCACCCTGTCGCCAGCATGAAGCAACCTATTCCGGCAGGGAAGCTATTCAGTTCTGGTCCTGGGCGTGGGACAACCTCAGAGGAGCCAGGCAACCTTCCAGACCCTCCATGTGCTCATCTGCAAAGAAGCCACGCTGGGCCATCTGATCCTCAGTTGCGTGTTCTTTTCTTATTCTTCCCTATTTCTATCAGTCACTGATATTCAAAACTGGACATACTATTCAAATAAGGTGCAAAATAGGACTGAACTTAGAAGGACTTAGTTGTGTTTTTTTTAAACTTCAGAAACAAGGAGCTCTATCTAAAGTCTTTACTCTAAATGGAAAATTGTAAAGTTTGCTAAGTATTAGGTGAAGCAGCTGTATCAACATGGCTTATTCACCTATTTCACTTCTACTTAAAGAGATATTTTATTAAATCACAGGATTCCTGTTCTCAACTTACAAATTGGGGGGGGCGGGGTGTTAACAAAATGTAAAAACCTTCAGTGTAAGCAGACACTAAATATATTTGGGGTGGGGACTTTAGCCCTCCCTGGCTAAAGACTAAGCGCTGGCGTGAGAACCAAAGAGTGACAGGTTCGATTCCCAGTCAGGGCACATGCCTGGGTTGTGGGCCAGGTCCCCAGTTGGGGGCATGCAACAGGCAACCACACATTGATATTTCTCTCCCTTCCTCTAAAAATGAACAAAATATTTTAAAAAGCAAACAGTAAATACAGGTTAAAATATAGCCTGACAAATCTCACAACTCTAGTATTTTACTTATTACTGACTTATGAACAGTAATTTAACTACTTAAGAAATACTATGTAATTCCCACCCCCCATTCACTAAAATACATCCCCAACTCGTACTTACGTCTCTTATGTCGCACATTTGGGTCCAGGTGAAGACTTGGTGAGGGGGCGGATAAACAGTGTAACGTCTTCGTTCTTCTGCAACAAATTCCATTAGCTAAAAGAGAAACTAGGTTTAAAATCAGACTCTCCATGGAAAGCATATGAATTCAACAGGAAAGTTAACTGAAGCATGATCTAGCTCTTTGCTATGTTTTATATCCAAATTCATTTCAAAAACGAAACAAAAACCAACAAAGTTGCTCAATCTGTTTAATTCCCTCCCTCTCTCGAAGCTGACTGGCCTAGACGCTTTTATTTCCTGTTAATGGCAGCCCCACGCCCTTTTTTTTTAAAAGGCGGAGCCACGTTTCTTGCAGTCGGGTTTGTGTTTGTGGTTTTCCTGCGACACCCTTTCCTGGAAAGCAGACTAATTGCACTGAAAGCCATGATAGCATCTTCGTCTTTTAGGTTCTTTAACTAATATAAATGTGCGGGTTCAAAACATCGTGGTTTTATTTTACCCTCTTACCGTGCAAAAGACGTTAAAGGAGGGAAAATAGGAAACTATGAAAGCAATATCCTATAAACGTGGTCTTGGCCTGCTACACTAGCAAGGCAAAGGGCCCGCAGGCTTCTTGTTTACCTGTATAAAATACGGTTTTCCGAACTCTCCGCTGAGCTGCTGCTTCCAACTTTCACCGAAACCCACCGGCACGTTGCGAGCCGCGAGTCTGAGCAAGGCCGCGGCCTTGTTCTTCCGGATGCGGACCAGCTGCTCGGGGCTCAGCGGCGATGAGGGCGGTGTGCCGGGCTCCTCCTGCTCCGCCCGGACCTTCTTGGCCGGGCTGGCCTGCAAGTGGTCCCCGCAGAAGCGGGTCAAGAGTTTCAGGGGTCCTCTCCCAGGCGCTCGTAGGCTCCGCCCCCAACCCAAAGGCCCCTGGCAGAGAACACCCATTCGTGGGTTTCAGCTTCACCCGGAAAGTCGGTGCAAAATCGAACTCTGGAATCCCCGGCCGTTGCCCCCAAATACCCGTTTCGTAGTAAAACGGGGCGGAGAAGATCGTTTCGCTGGAGAAGCCCTGCAACCAGGCGCTCCTCCCCTCTAGGCCCGCCACTCACGTCCCCACGTGGTCTTTTCGCGGCAAAAACCCTCCGCCCAAGAGCCCGCCCCTTCCTCCTTCCGATTGGGCAACTGGGCAAAAAGGGCCGTCTCCCTCGCCTCAGATTGGCGCCGTGGGCGCCGAGGCTCGCCCCCATTGGCTGGCCCCTCAGTATGGCCGCCGCTGCAGCACCGCGGCGGCTGGTTTGAACTGGAGAAGGCTGTTTTGAACATGTGGAGGCTGTTCTGAACGGGGACCGCAGTTTACTAAGTCAGGGGCACGTTTCTGCAACTCCTCGGTCGCACGGGGCCCGTCGCCTCCCGCCGTCTCTCTTCCCCCTCCCCCAGCCCCACAAGCAGTCCCCACAGTGCCTCACCGCTGCATCCCCTCTCTCCTCAGCTACGGCCGCCACGCCGGTCCCCGGGTCGCCCAGCTCGGGGCTGTGGGCACGTCGCTTCCTAGCAGTGCTCGGGGCGAAGAAGGAGTAGAGTGTCTTCTGGCCGATCATCCCGAAGCCGAGAGGGAAGCGAACACTCGTCGCCCCGGGACTTCCACAGGCTGTGGCAGTCTGCAATTGGCGCCAACCCGCGCGCGCATGCTCCAACCGGGGGGGTGGGGGTGAGGGTGGGCTGGGCAGGGGGCGGTGGATGGCCTAGTGCGCATGTGCGAGAGGGGCTGCTCTGGGCAGGGTAGGTTCGCTCTTTCATTTACATGTATTTACTAGGCACACGTCTGTCTCGAGACAAGTTTCTGGTTCTCTCCAACGTAAAAAAATAAAATAAAAAAGTAAAAATACCTGTTGCGAGAGTGAAATTAGCATTAAAATAGTATTTTGAGGCTGTTAGATACTACATTATCTCATCCAATTTTCACAGCCATTTTACTGACAACAAACTAAGGCTAAGAACGATCCAACACTGTGCCTCAGCCTGCAAGGTTTGAGGTCGTAAAGGTTAAACTTCAAACTAGTCATCCTCTGAAAAGTACCACCGCACCCCCCAATACACCTGGGATTCTTCTCTGCCCCTCTCTCCTCACATGCAAACCATGTACCAGTCCTCTTGGTTCTGACTCCAAAAGAAAGCCTGAATTCAGCTGCTGCCCTCTCCAGGCCCTGGCTATAATCCCAGCTAGTCGCCTCTTTCCTACCAAGTGATCTATCTGAAATGTAAATTATCAGGATGATCCCCAGGTGAAAATCCTACCGTTTCCAAGTATGCTTAGAATAAAGTGCCTGCTTCCTACTCTGCTGGCTGGACCGCTTCTCTGTCTGACAGAAGCCCCCGCTACGCTGCCATGACCGAATCTGGGTCTCAGCATTCCCTGGGCATAACCAGCTTGTCCTTTGGGTGGCCTTTACAACTTGCACATACTGTTCCCCTACCTGGAAGCCTGAAAAAGCAGTTCATTGGTGTTTATAAAGCAAAGCAAACACTTATAGGTGCCCCTGCAATCCCACTCCTAGGTATTTACGCAAGTGAAATTAAAATCTACGTTCACACAAAAGCTTCTACAGGAATGGATATAGGGAGTTTACGTGGAGTTGACCTACACTGGGAACAACCCAAATGGCTCTCAGATTCTGGGTCCCTCGGAGTGGATGAAGAAACTACTCAGACATTCACCATCTGAGGAAGGAAGGGAGGGGGTTTTCTCTTAGGAAAATCGTCCCCTTTTCTTTATTAGCCAGGGTTCTTATCTACTTTCTACACGGGAAATGCATAAGAAAAACATGCAGCTCTTCACCAAATGGTTGGGAGTGATAACAAAGGGAAATGCAGATCAACACAGGGTGGTAACGCCCAGGAATTTTACAAAAGTTCAAAAACATTTACTCAATCATTCTGTTTTTCACATCCTACTGACAAGAATTTGGGGCTCTTTAGAAAAAAACAGGTTTCCTTTTCCTTAAAAGCCACTTTGTATTTCTATTCTATCTTTAAAATCTCCCGGAGGGTGGGATTCATAACAAGCATGGAAGACAAACCTGCTGGTTAAGGCCCAAGGCGGGCGGCTCTACACAGCGGTCAAGGTCTTTTGAACCATGCCTGCCTGTCTCCCACAGCCCTCAATGGGTAAAGAGCAGGGCACCAGTACAATGGACTACTACTCAGCAATTTAAGGAACAACTGATAAAAACAAGGATACATCTTGAAAACATCATGCTGAGTGAGAGGCCAGAAACAAAAGGCTATATGTTTTATGGTTTCCTTTATTTAAAAATTCTGAAAAAGACAAAACGATAGGGATGGAAAAGACATCAATGATTGAGGGCTGGGGGAAAATTTGTGGGGTGATGGATCTAGATTGCGGTGGTGGTCACAACTGTGCACGATTGTCTACACCTGCAGAATTGTACACGAAGAGGATTCCTAACAAACCCCAACTTCACGGAGCTTTCCTTCCACTGGAGGAGACAGACAGGAACCAAAAGTAGGAGCAGCAATAGAACCCGACATTTGGAACAGGAAAGCCCTTGGCGCACATCCTCTCATTTAATCCTCACGTGGCACAGGTTTTATAGTCCCCCCACTGTACCCACAAGGCCACTCAAGCCCAGAGACTGTAAGCAACCTGTAGGAGCCACACAGCTAGAGTGGAGGAGACAGAAACGGAAGCCACGGGGTCGAACTGCAGGACTCGTGCTTCTACCTGCGACAGCACGCTGGTGGCCCAACTCCCAGGAGGAGACAGGTGCACCGAACAACAGCTCCCCAACCACAGGTGATCCTCAACAGTTGCAGAGTGAATAACGACTCAACTCAAAGCGCGGTAGTGCTTGCGACAAACCCAGAAGGCCAACAGGTGGCGCCCGAGGACCGCGCACCGAATTGCCGGCTTCTCCCAGCTTGCTGCGGGAATCGACCCGGAAGCTCCGCTGCGGCCCGGGTGAGTGTTTTTTCTCTTTCCGGCCCCCTTTCCACTGTGTTTTGCGGGATTCGAAGCGACGCAGGTGTTGCCTGAAACTTACTGAGAACCCTTGCCACCCCCACCCCACCCTGCGTACGTGTAACAGTTATTTTCTATCAGAATTCCTCGTGCTTGCCAGTGGAGCACGTTTAACTGATTTACATGTAGAATTAGAATCATACCCACTTGAGGGTCACTGTAGTCCTTACCTATGTTAATAATGGTGTGGGGGGGACTGTCAGCTATGGGTGAAAGGCAGGTAGATACACTGCTTCCCTGGATGATTTTGGGCAAGCCTCCTACCTTCCCCTGGGGTCCGTTTCCTCTGTAAAGCAGGGTTTGGATTGTAGTTTCCAAATTTGCCTGTGGCGTGTGAATTCAACTGGGAATTTGGGGGTGGGGTGGGGAATGTCTTTACAAATTCAGGTGCTTGGGGATGGAGTGTAGGTCTCTGGGCTTTTGCAAGCTAACCAGCTGATTCTAGCGTAACCAGGTATGTGGGAGACGCTGGGCGGGACCAGATCACCCCAACGGACTATTCCAGCTTCAGTTTTCCACTTCCTTTCCAGGACATGGTATTGCACTTTAAAATGGAAACTTGAAAACAATAAGGAGGAATGCTGCTGTGAATCACTCTGCCATAGAGCCACTTTCTGCACCTGGGAGAGAGCCTGGGCAACGTGCCCCTGCCCCACCTCTGACTCCCAGGTCTTTGCTTCGTGGAGACAAGATGGACAGATTCCTGGTGAAGAGGGTCGCAGGGGACCTCTCGAGGAAGAGGGAGCGAGAGCAGACGGGAGAAGGCCCGGCAGAGCTGGGAGAAGATGAGGAAGGGGCCGGGACAAGGCGCCGGAGGGAAGGCCCAGGGACGGGTGCAGACTGCGCAGGCCCCCGCTGGCGCCGCATCCGAGCCGAGGGCCTGGCCTGTGACTACGCGGTCCTGTTTGGCAAAGCTGAAGCGGACGAGATTTTCCGAGAGTTGGAGCAGGAAGTGGAATATTTTACAGGTAAGCAGAGGACTGCAGGGTGCATGTTGACGGCTTGTTTGATAAAACTAGTTTTTATTTAGAGAAATCGGAATTCAGGAGGCATTAATTACAGATGAGTTCGTCAACGGATGGAACCATTCTCGGGGTCCCCGTGGGCCAAGACCTTCGCTAAGCGCTTGGGATACAAACCTTTAAAAAAGTAGGATTGCCTGCCCACTGGGAGCAGACAGATGAATAGAGTGAACCTTCACTGGGAGAATCACCTGGGAAAGTAGAAAGAAAGAAAAAAGGAGGCTGAGTTCTGACCGAGATCCACTGAATGGGAAGAGCTGGGGGCGGGGAGTGGGGGGTGCAGCCTGGGCATTGTTGTTTAGAAAGCTTCCAGGTGATTCGAACATGCAGCCAGGGCCAAGAGCAACTGGTCTAGTAGGCGAGACAGCAAATAACCAGGTAATTCTGCACCGTGTTTTCAGAATCACCTGGAGGACTTTATTTCTTATATCAACTCTGATTGCTGGGCCCCACCCCCCAGTCTAATGTCCGAATTTTCAGGTCACACTGGTGCTGCTGGGGACCACACATTGAGAACCACTGCAAGGTGGCAGAACACTTGGAGGCACAGAAAAGCCCAAGGAGACCCCAACCTATAGACTATCTGTGTTAGTCCCATCTTTCACGGGGCCCTATGCCCTTACTCCCCAAAGTTGACAAAGTCACCCTAGTGTGTCACCTAACTTTATCTTGCCCACATTTCAGCCTCTTTATTCTGTTCCTACTGTAGTTAAGGCAATTGAGTTATGATGTTTTCTTTAAAAAAAATGGACTAGGACCATGTATCTGTAAGCACAGGACAAGAATCACTGTTCTTACATGAAAATTTTGTGCAAGCCACACTGACTTTTGAGGCAGGGTCCTTGGTAAGGTTTTTAAGTTATTCCTGCCCTGGGTGGTGTGGCTCAGTTGGTTGGTGCTTCATCTCGTGGCCAAAGGGTCGCAGGTTCGATTCCGAGTCTGGGTACATACCTGGGTTTTGGGTTTGATCCCGGATCTGGGCATGTATGGGAATGCAACCAGTAATTGCTTGTCTCTTGCATCAGTGTTTCTCTCTCTCCCTTCCTCTCTCTCTAAAAGCAATGAAAAAATGTCCTTAGGTGGGGATAAAAGCTTTTTCTTAGTTATTCCTGTTTTACTTTCCTTTCGATCCTGAACGCTTAGGGAGCAGGTGGGCCTGGTTTTCTGAGCCGCTGTGTTTCATCTGCACAGGCGCACTGGCCAAGGTGCAGGTGTTTGGGAAGTGGCACAGTGTGCCGAGGAAGCAAGCAACCTATGGTGACGCTGGGCTGACCTACACGTTTTCAGGCCTTACTCTGTCTCCGAAGCCCTGGATCCCCATTCTAGAGCGAGTCCGGGATCGTGTTTCTTTGGTGACTGGACAGACCTTCAATTTTGTGCTCGTCAACAGGTGACACATACTTGTTTTTTCCTTTTTTTCTTTAAGTTACTGCACTGAATTTTATCAATCTTCTGCCTCTTCCAAAAAGAAAGGTTTAGGATTCCACCATATCTTATTCATTTGCCCAGCAAGTCATTCTCTAGTGCGCCAGCGCTGTCAATGTGGAGAAGCACAGTTGGTCTTCACGGAGCTCTTGCCACCGTTGGAAGTGAGAGGTGATTAACTAATGAGCCATCAAACAAGATCATTTCAGACATTGATACGTGTCTTGATTTGACCGAGAATGGCCAGGAGGAAGGGCCTGGGTTTAGGGTAGGGTTTCTCAACAGCGGCAGTATGGATGTTTTGGGCCGGATACTTCTGTGGTTGGGGCTGTCCTGGGCATTGAAGGATGTTGCGCAGCATTCCTGGCCTCTACACGGTAGATGCCAATAGCAACCGAAAGTCTCCAGACATTACCTAGTCCCGGGGTAGGGCAGGATTTCGCCGGTTCAGAACTCTGGGTTTAGGGGATGGTGGTTAGAGGAGAGTTCGCGGAGGTGCTGACGTTTGAACGGGTAACTAAATGAAGAGAGAGCATGGGCCGTGCAGCCATCAGGAGGAAGAGCAGAGGAATCTTGCTGGGAGTGTCTGTAGAATGAAAATCCCACTGATATTGCATAGAGCGTGAATGAGGGAAAGTGGGGTATGAGTTAAACTCAGAGGTGGGCAAGAGCCAGACTGGGAGGAACATGGATGTTACTCCAGGTATAGGGAGAGACCTTTTCATGATTAAGGTTTACATACATGAACCCGGAGAATGAGAAGACACGTTTTTGGCTCGTTGGTTGTTGAGTCTTAAAGCACGTGGTCACCTAGGACTGGGTAACAGTGAAAAGGCTCCGGGCTTGGTCACCTCACCTGTAGAACCAGATCAGGCCACCAGCCTTGCAGAAGTGCAGCCCGCGTGGAGCGGCGCTTCCTGCCGTAGGAAATGAGGCTGCTGCAGTGCAGGCACATGTCAGGAGAGGGCTGCTGTGAGCTGGGCTGGCTTTCTTGTTGCAGGTATAAAGATGGCCGTGACCACATTGGGGAACACCGGGATGACGAAAGAGAACTGGCTCCTGGGAGCCCCATCGCCTCCGTCTCCTTCGGGGCCTGCAGAGACTTCTTCTTCCGGCATAAAGACTCTCGAGGGAAAAGGCCCACCCGGAGGGTGGAGGTGGTCAGGCTTCAGCTGGCCCACGGGAGTTTACTTATGATGAACCACCCGACGAACTCGAGCTGGTATCACAGTCTCCCCGTCCGCAAGAAAGTTCTGGCTCCGCGTGTCAATCTGACCTTTCGTAAAATTCTGCCTACTAAAAAGTAAAAATGTTTCTCAGTACTTCTGTTTTCTCCTCCCCTCTCTCTACTCGAAGAGGGACCTGGCATTTCCTTTATCAACGGGGAAAGAAAAGGTTTAACATCACATAACAATGCAGAATTCAGAAACAGGATGTTTATATCAAATCAGTAAATGATGAAAGAATACCAGTTGACTTTTTTTCCTAACAAAATGATTCTTTTATTGCTATAATACACAGCAGATACAAAAGGTGCCTTTAGCAAGTACATAAATCAGCAGTTATTATGGCATGAACTACTACTTAAACTTAGGTTTTTGCAAAAAGAGGCTATTTTATAAATAACTTAAAACTAGAAATAAGATTATTTGGCTGCTACTTAATGCCTAATAATTTACAAAATGAGGAAATGAGTTTTAAGTCAAGTTAAGAGACTCTGCAGATATCATTCACATTTACAACCTTGGCTCAAACCCTGGCCTCTGACCAACAGTCTGCTTTAACATGTTCAAAGGATTAGCCCCTTCTGTGCCCACATCTCTCTTTGATGGCAGATTTCAAAGAGTGAACAGTGGCAGAGCAGCAGTTCCTCAAAGCTACAGCTTTGAGGTTGAGAATAAGGTCACGTCATCGGGTGTTCTGCCAGACTTGGGTAAACCAGGCACGTTCATTTCAACATCAAAGCCAGGATCTGCGAGGGAATCAGGAAGGGAGTGGCAATGAATGGATCAGACGCTTCAGGCTGCTCCTGCACCCTGATGCCCGTGGCCCGGAGAACCTTCCCGGTATGTTCTACCGGCAGCCAGTTTGGGAGTCCTCGGGATGCATGCGGGGCCTGGCGGAAGGCGGTCACCTGGGCCTCTTGTACTTCTGGCTGACACTGGGGCGTTGCCTGGAAGTGCTTGCCCGCTCACCCCACCGGAGGAAGCATGGTTCTTAGCCTCACATCAGGTGGCCTCATAGACAGGTCTGATTCCAAATCTTAGAAGAGTCTATATGAACTTGGGATCTTTTTTATTTTCTTTAAATACAAAAGTCTCGCTAAAACAGATAACTTCTCTGTCATCAAAATACCTTCGGCCCCGGCCTGCATTCCTGAGACTTACCTGAAGGAGGAAGAGAAGGCTCACTACAGTCTCTTTGTACTAGGCTACTGGGAACAAATACATTTAGAATATGGGCCTAAAACAAAATGACAGTACTAGGTGTCAGCTACAGTGATATGTTGAAAAAATAATTTAAACTTCTTTTTGTGGAAAAGCCTGGCCTTTGATGGCCACTGAATCTAACCCTTCACTCTACAAATGAAGAAACTGAGGTCCAGAGAGACTGCTGCCCCATGGTCAGTGCCCTTCCTTCTGACTCAAGTTCTCAAATCAAGGCAGGGTTGTCTTCTTACACAGCCCCTGGCCCCACCTGTACATCGTAAGAGCCCTGCATGAGCAATAAATAAATAGATGAGAATAACCGTCCAAAATGGATCTGTGTAAGAAAGGGTTTTCGACAGAGTAGAGGAATCACAGGTGTACAATTCTGGCTATTCACATGGGTTTAGAATAGAATCGCATCTCAGTCCAGTATACAAAACGTAAGAGCAACAGGTGAGCAGTTCACTTAGAACTGATGAAGTAGTGACAGAATTTCCCCGAGGGGCAGATTTGGCAGGTGCGCTTTTACTATATATAAAGAATCGAAAGATAGAAAAAGACATACAAAAAGAGAAGTGGGTGTTTTTTAGGCATCTTTTAACTGTTCTTTTGCTCTCCATTGAGAAACTTAGAAGAGGGCTTTTCAAAAATTGTTTCTATGACTCTTGGAGAATGTATATTTTCCAGAATGGATGTGCTACAAAAGCAATCGAAAGTGAAAGGCACTTTTTCTTCTAAATTGTTGCCTTTAATAATTTCACTAATTCCTATCAATTTTTACATGGGCCTACTTATTAAAAATAAAAGATCTATACTGAAACATCAGAGGATTTGACAAAGGTAACTTCCCTTTGAGAATACCTAGCATATTAGAATATAAAAAAGGTGGCTTCTGGAGTCTGGTTTCTTTTAATTATCTATACCAGGTGAGTAAAAAGATGCTCTAGACATAACGAATGCTTTCCTAACACAACAACGACACCTTCTAGTGCATACTAGCAGAGCTGTTCAGGGAGCCTGATTTGGTTTGAACTGGGGCCACTGGTTCCCTGCTGGAGCTGCTCCTAGAACACACCTGAAGGCTAAAGGACTCTAGTGGGCTGCTTGCACACACACAGACACACACACGCACGCACGCAGTCTGATTTTGTCATTTTCCTGGACAGTTTGGACAGTGCCATCAGGTCTGGCTTGGGGTATGGGGCTCAATCATTCTTCAGACTTCTATTCCCGACTCTGGTGCGGCATCTTGGAAAGAACACGTTCGTAGAACAGCAGGTAAGCACTGGAGGACAAGACCTCCTGCAGGCTGGCCTTGCGGACAGTGTCGTCGGAAATCCACAGCCACTGGTTACTGGTTGAGAGGGGGTTCTTGGCCGAAGGCGGGGACCGTCGGTAAGTCACGAAGTGTCCCGAGTGCATGTCTCCATGGTGGACAACAACTGCCATCAGCCGGAAGAGGTACGTGGAGGAGCTGAATGGTAGAAACAAATGCCAGTAGTTTACAAATACAATGAAGAGGCTGACAGGCAAAAGCAAAAGGTAAAACAATCCTATTTGACAACAGGGGGTTGATACAAGGATACATTCATTCAAATGAATACTACACAACCATTAAAATACAGACCTACATTTACTGGTATGATGTCCATTCTATGAGCATATACATATATGTGCATTTGCATACACACATGACTTCACAGACTAGAAGACCTTAAGGATTTAATGTGATCTCTAGGTGGTATCTCAAGAAATTTAAAATGTTCTGCTTTAATCTTTTTTTCTACATACATCCATACATATATATTTGAATTTTATGTACTTTCTAATTCTTGTATTTAAAGAACGTCCATTTTGGACAAAAATAAACAGGAATGTCTAATAATGAGTTCCACCCTAAACTAAAAGCAAGCTCTCTCTCCACTGTCGTCCATTTCTGTGAAAAGCTGAGTTTGGAAACCAAGCAGTGAAAAATATGGCTTAGGGAGCGGCTCACCTGTAGTCCGCAACAACTGGGAGGGGGAAGGGCACTGGGGCTGGCAGGGGAGGCAACACAGAAGGGGAGCAGGCACCATTCATAAACACTTGGGGCTTGGGGCCCCCTGGGTGATTCAGAACTGCAAGAGAAAAAGGCCCAAGGCAATGAAAATTATTAGCAGCTTTGGTGGCTTTGATTACCCTTAAATTTAACTACACAATAATGCTACAAAGGAAAAAACAAGTATTTCCTTTTTGTTATGTTGTAAAATGTCCTACCTTTCTGTCCCTGTTCTAATCCCAGTAGGAAAAGCGTATCGAGCTCCTGGCCCACTGTCCCCTTTGACAGCTCTGTAAATCTTTAAGATTCTTATCCCTGTCTGCGGAAGACCCGGGTCAGAGGTAAGCAGTGACTAATTTAATGGCATTTTGACCTTAACCGGGTCTCAACCTTGGCATGACTGACATTATAACACTGCCGAACACTGCCTGCCAGTGCCAGTTTGCAGTTTGCTCATGGACCAGTCGTTTCACGTCTCGAAGCCTTGATTGCCTCCTCAGCAACACTGAGGGTAATAATGCCTGCTTTCCCGGGGCCCCATTCAACCAGTGGCCTCAAGTGAGGACAGGACTGGAATTAGATAATAAATCAGTAAAGGAGAAGCATCAACCCCAATAAGATGTGCCATGACCTCTAGCCAGGACGTTTCCTGCTCCCATTTTCTGCATAAATGAGATGGCTGGACTTGGGGGGGAAACGGAAGTTCCCTGGAATGACATAATGTGAGCCAATTACTGCTTAGTCAGAAGACCAGACAGAAATCTGAAGCTTTTCTTGCTGTATTTTCTCAACTGGGATAGTCATATATCTCATTACTACTTAATTTTAGCCTCTTCTAAGAAAGCTTATCCCTCCTGCCCCCAGCCCCGCGAGTCCTCGTGGCACAAGGGCCGCAGAGGCTGGCGATGCCGGACCCCTTTCCTCCGCGCTGCGGGCCCCCGCTGCCTCAGCGACCCGGGCGCACACCTGATCTGGCGGCTGCCGGCCCGTCCTGCAGCTCCGGCGCAGGCCCCGCCTTCCTGTTCAGTTTCGGGTTGTGCTGACCAGGTCTGTGCCCAAGGAGGTGGTACTTGTAGACGTCCATCGTCAGGAACTCGCTGAACTGCACGTGCTCGTGCCGCTTCAGGGGCGTGCCGTGGCTGGACCAGCTCAGCCGCTGCAGGTGGATGCACAGGCACTGGGGGAGCTGCGGGCGGGGGGGAGACCGCGGGTGCCGAGTGTCAGGAGCCGCCACCGGGGGCCCCCGGGAGCAGAGCCGACGACGTGGGTGGTGTGGGCTCACCTTCCCTAGTTTTAGCTGCTTCACAAAAGTGGTCCTCTGGTGTTCCACCTTCTCCCCATTCAACGTCGCTTTGGCTTCGTTCTGAAATAAAAGGAACACCTCTCTGCTGACATCCTTGAGAGGACATCTGTGGAGAGCTGCCATCAGGTTGGTGTTACTTATACCTGTATTTAACTGGCACTTGACTTCTACCTGCTGAAATGAACTTAGCTGCCCGGTCTGTTGTGGGTTGCTTTTATTATTTATGTAACAGCGACAGTGGAGGAAAGAGGAATGAAGAAGCTCTGACACTGGCATGTAATCCTTTCTGGTGGGTCTTCAAAAAATCTGTTCCACACAGTCCCTCTTAGTTCAGAAGGTGAGACTCAATTGCTTAGGAAGTTAGGCAGGCAGCACAGGTAAGGCAGGGTGTGAGACAAGTGGGAATGGAGGGGACTGTAGCAAATTGGAGAGGGCACACCTAATCTCAAAGCATGGTATTCAAATTTGTCCTTTAAATATTTGGGGGATGAAACAAAACTCATGGAAAGAGAGTTGGCCCGTGGGCTGCCAACTTCCCAACCAGTTAGGCAGGAATGGCTGCGGCTGAAAAGATTCTCTGGGAACAATGAGAAGAGCCCAGGGCCACTGGTGTGAGAGGCGCTGTAGCAGGGCACACAGACCGTGGGGACAATGACATCTGGGGTTAAGGCATACCTTTGTGCAGTTGTCACATACAACATCCCGCACTGATTCTGATGAGATGAAGTGGTGAAGGCAGTGGTCCAGGGTCAGTGGGTGACCCTACCGCAGGAGGAGAGAAAACTCATTATTACAATTCCAAGCGGAGCTACACTGAGACAGTGAGCAGGTGGCAACACGAACCCAGGGCTTTAGTTTTGCGTATGTCGGCAAAAGGAGGATCACAGCTGGGTGCCTCCTGAGCAAACATGGAACTCAAAGCGCCCAGACTTGCTACTGTGATGGATTCAAGGGTATGGAGACATAATATTGCAGACAATTAGGGACTTCCGCACTGCTTTAGATATTTTTGAATTTGAGCTTAATATGTGTGTGTGTGTATATATATATTCAAAAAAGCCAAAATTTCTGCAGCAAGAGAAAAACAGCCCACCTCTTCTCCCTTCAAATTGGGCCATGGTACCATGTGTTAAAACTAAGATGGGTTCAACCAACCACGTGTCTGAGTAACACACGGCACCTGAGCTACACAAAATGCCTCAAAGCCCTTTCAGATTCAAATGCCTCCAAAACCGACCCCAAATAAACCACAGATCGGTACATACCCATGTGGCCGCTGGAATACTTAGTGAAAGGCTATCAAAGGTATCAAATCGAACAGGACTCTGAAACAAATATTGCAGAAAATCCAGAAAGGAGTGAAGTTTGATTCAAAACTTTACAGATAGGAAGATATATGCTTATTAAAGTTTAACATTTAGATGCCCAACATTAACACAATGAAAGATAATGTACTTACCTAGAAGCAAATTCTATTAAAACAACCTTATAAACGTAAGAGGTACAATAATACTAGAGAACGGCTTGAAAAAACTAACAAGACAGCTGACCCAGCAATTCTGGGGTTTTATCCTAAGGTAATAACCGTGGACATAACTACGAGGATATTTATCACAGCCTAATTTATAACAGCAAAATGTGAACAGCTGAAATTTCTACAGAATGATTATATCGATTATATCATGTCCACAAAACAGAATAGTATATGAAAAATAGTGTAGCAGAATGCATGATTACGTGGAAAGCTGTGCATGTTACATTATTCATTGCAAAAACATGATAAAATAAGACAACAGTTCCTGCTTCAGGTGATGGCACAGTAGCTTGGCTGACTAGCTCTCCTTGAGATTACAAACTGTAAAATCTGGACCAAAACAAAACAAAATGATCAGAATGACTGGAGAGTTACCAAAAGCAGGCAGAAATGGAAAAGAAGTCAACTCTTCGAAAAACAGGGGCTCCAGTGGTAAGATGTGCATCATGTGGCTTTTTGTTGGAAAAAAGCGTTCTCCCCAAACAATGTACAAATTTGGCGAAAAGCATAAATGTACAGATTTAAGATTCAGCAAACTCCAAGAGAATGCAAAATAAAAATAAAAAATAAAAATAAACACCCATACTTATGCACCGCATGGACAAACTATTGAAACCCCCAAATAAAGAGAAACTCGGAGAAGCAGCCAGAGGAAGAAATGACACTGTGCGTACAAAGGGCTGAGACGGACGATGCTGACTCAGCATTAGAGAAAAAGACAACAGAACAATGTGTACACAGTGAGGAATTTAAAATAAACCAAACGAAACCAAAATAACTGCAATACTCTCAGCCCCAAATTCTATACTCAGCAAAACTATTCTTTAGAAAAAGGCAACATTTTCATGTAAATTAAATCCAGGTGAATTTGTCGCCAATAGACCTGCAAGAAGTATTAAAAGAATCTTTTTAGGTTGAATGGAAAAACCATCCAATGGACTTGGGTCCACAGAAAGGACTGAAAACAGCAAATATAAAATTTTCTTTTTATTTCTTTTGAACACATTTAACTGTTTAAAGCAAAGATTGTAACATGTTATGGGGTCTGTAATATATGTAGATGTAAACATATGACAAAAATGACATAGGATGGGGTAACAGTACTATACTTTTGTAAGTTACCTGTATTTCACATAGAATTTAACCTTAACTCAAAATGGACCATCGTAGGTTAAAATTGCATGATTTTATCATACCTCTCCAAATTTAAAAAGTACAGCAAAAAGCCAACAGAGAAATCACAACAAAATACTAAAAAATATTGTAATGAATCTATAACAAATCTTCTGGAACCAATAAATAACTTTTTTAATATCTCAAGATACAAGGTCAATATTAGACGATTGTTTTTATATATACTAGGAAAAGATTTTAAAATTCCACTTATAATAGCACCAAAATACAAAAAAAGTGCAAGGAAAAATAAAAGAGCTAAATCGTCAAATTACAGACAAAAAGATATTTAAGATGTGTGATTGTAAGCTATGGACCTTATTTATCAAGAAGGAAGCCTAACGAGAGACCACTTCACACACGCTAGGATGGCTGTAACTAAAAAGTCAGATAATATTGTAAATACTAGTGAGGATGCAGAAAAATTGGAAACCTCATTCACTGCTGGTGTGAATGTAAAATGGTGCAGCCGCTCTGGACAACAGCCCGGCAGCTCCTCGAAAGGTTACACACATAGTTACCAGCCGTTCCACTCTCAGGGATTTGCCCTGGAGAAATGAAAGCATATTCCCACACAAAAACTCGTACACAGATGTTCACAGCAGCGTTATACATAACAGCCGAAAAGTAGAAATAACCCAAATGGCCATCAGCTGATGAATGGATAAACAAAATGTGGTCTACCCATTCAGTGGAACGTTGTTTGGTAATCAACAGGCGTGAAGCACTGACACATGCTACAACATGGGCGAGCCTTGAAAACATGCTGAGTAAAAGAATCTAGCCACAAAGGACCATGTACTATATGATTCCACTTACATGAAATGTCTAGAGTAGGAAAGTCTGTTCTGACAGAAAGTAGATCATGGTGGCCTAAGGGCTGAAAGTGTGTGTGCACCGTGGGGGAGGGGGATGAGGAGTAACTGCCAGTGGGTCCAGGTGTTTTGGGGAGGTGACGAAAATATCCTAAAATTGTTTGAGGTGATGGTTGTACAATTCTCTACTTTGGTATTAATGTTGAAAAATTTCCAAATTAAAAACTATTTTTACAGCCTCAAAAGCAAAACAAAGAAGCAAAACAGCCCTGGAATCTGTTGTGTACATCATCGGTACAGACCCAAACTCAGGACATGAATTCTTGCCAACCCACAGTGCGTCTGCTGCTCTTGGCGCAGAAGATGCCATCTGAGGGTTAGATGACATGTTAGTACTGACCACAGACGGACAGTCCTCCACTGAGGGCACAGGGCCAGGCAATCACTGTGCCACATACCAATGTCAGTCCACAGTCTCTTGATCCCTCATGAGTCTTAACTTCAAAGAAAACCTCCCAAGAAAACATCAAGCCTTGGTGTTGTACTTACCTGGTGTTCACAGTGTTTGCAGACCATATTACTAGTAAGTCTTCCATGAAAAGGATGCTGAGATTTCCAGTGACTGGACGTGGGATGAGGTGCCCCTGAAACACAAAACACCTTTTGATCAGCCACCTCCAGCCCTCTGGCTCCAACTTCAAAATTCACCCTCCTTCTTAGCAGGTGGTAGCAACTCTCTCTTTAGAAAAAAAAAAAAAAAGCCCCTGAAAATTAAATTGAAATAGCTTTTCTTATTGACATACATCAATAAGACAAGCCATTCCCTTCATAGGAGGACTTACACGGGTCCTTAAATGAGGTTTCTGTAGAATGGGTACAGTCACGTTTAAAAAAGGAATTTGTGTTTAGCAACGTCTTTTCATAAACAAACGCTTACAACGTTTGAGATGTCAAAAGAAGGATACTGTAAGTGAACAGTTCATAGAGTATGATAAACTTCTGGAATATCATCAGAATAGGCAGGTTCTGAAAAACGTTGTTTGTTTCAACAGAATGCGGTTCAGTGAAATAAGCAGTGTGATGTACTGGTTAGAAACATGAGCCCTAGAGTCAGGCAGCCCGGGGCTTGGCCCTGGCTTGGCTTCTTATGAGCTATGGGACCTGAGAAGTCACTTCATCTCTATCAGCATCTGTTTGCTGGAAATGGGCATAATTGCTGTCCCATCATCCCCAGTATCATCAATTTAATAGAGTTGTTGTGGGACTTCAATGGGACATTACAGTGCCTGGCACACAGTACAGGCTCCAAGGATAATTGTTATTATTACTAATGCACAAAGGAATTGATGTCTTTTTTTCAAAAAGATTAAGTCTCAAGAAAACAATGATTTCCTTCTAAAGAGGACTGTGATCATCTGCAGTACAAGTTGGCCAAAATGGAAATGCTGAGAACATGCGTTTCAGCTTAAGTTCCTAACAGGATCGTTCGCTTCAAGAACATGAAACGTAAACCCTTGTTTGTATCAGAAATGAGTCTGTTTGGGGGGACACTGAGGAGGGCTAAGGTGTGAGGGAACAATTCAAGATGTTCACCGAGGGACAATTTAAAGCTGTTTCCAAAACACAAATTCCTTTGCGAGTACACCCAGTTCAATCCAGATTACATGTTACCAGGGGAAAAAAGAAAAGTAAACAAGCAAATTATTGCCATATCCAAGAGGCACCCATCTTACATGCTATAGAGGTCAATGGAACGTGACTACCTCTCGTGCGGCAGGTTATCTGTTGTGGAGTCACGTCCGACTGCTGCTGTAGGGAAAAAAGACACAGACTGAAAACCCGGCTACAGCCCTTTTAGCGCCCCCACCCGGCCCTGAATCTCACAAGTTTCTGCGTTTGTTGCACCACAAAACCCACTTTAACAGGTTTCTAAACGCAGCTTTGATCATCCTCTCTGGTTGCCTACCCCTTCATCAAATGCAATCAGAACACATTTCCTCACTCTGGAATATCCCCCTTCCCTTTACTAGTTAACTTTTATCAACGTTTATAATGCTCCAGGGAAATGAGGATTCAGTTAGAACCCCCAAGGCTGTGTTCCCCTGTATTAAATAGGGAGAAAAACACATTCTTTTTCAAGCCAGCACAAATTGCAGCCACGAATCAAGTATGGCAGTTTGAGACCCTCCCCCAGTCCCCCTGCTCACTGTTACTGAATCTGATTAGTGAGTTTAAAGCTGTACAAAGATTATACCTGTGGTCCGTCCCTGCTCCTATTAAATATGCCCGAACTGCACAAAATGTATTGGAACTGTAAATGGTTTACCTCCAGGGAATGCACATCGAACAAAGGCGTGACCCGGGGCTGGCGGTCCCGCTCATCCTCCAGGGACGAGGTGATGACATGGAATAATTCGTGAGCATCCTGCCAAAGGGCAAAGCATTCTTCAGAGAGCCCCAAGGGGGCCAGGGCAGTACCAGAGCCACCCCTTGCTCTTCCCCCCGCAGTCGCCCTCCCACTGATGTGGGCGGGGTTTGCTTTCCACCTTCTCGGGGCCCAGCTTGTGAAAGCGAAACAGTTCCCTCCCAGACAAGTTCACAATGAAGACTCTAGACTGACAGCCCTGAGGCCAGAGAGAAGGAAAGGAAGTTGGTGGGGAGCCTTTGCACCAGCTTCTCTGAGCCGTTTTAGCTTTATCGAGATGGCCCAGACCTCCATGCGACCGGACTGCCCTTTTTTTCATTGTGGTGAAATACACGTAACATAAATGTCACCATTTTAACCGTTTTTAAGTGTACAGTTGTGGGGTGTTAGGTACATCACACTGTTGTGCTACCCTAAGAACTGTCCACCTTCAGAACATTTTTATCTTCCCAACCTAACTCCGCACCCATTATACACTAGCTCCTCATTTCCCTGTCCCCACTCCAGCCCCTGGCAACCAACATGCCACTCTCTGTCTCTGTGAATTTGGCGATTCTAGGAACTGCACAGATGTGGAATCATACAGTACGTGTCCTTCTGTGACTGGTTTGTTGCACTCAGCATAGTGCCAGGGGTCACGATGTTGCAGAAGCGCTTTCCTTTTCTAAGGCTGAGTGACATTCCATCACGTGTATATAGATGCATACATTCATATATGTGTGTCTACACATACCACATTTTGTTCATTCATCTGTTGATGGACACTTGAGTCACTTCTGCCTTTTGGCTATTACAAATAATATTGCTAGAAACACGGACGCACAGATACCTGTTCAAGTCTCTGCTTCCAATTCTTTTGGGTTCACACTCAGAAGTAGAATTGCTCTATCATAGAGCAGGGGGACTACTCTTTAAGGATCAACTCAGCACCCCTCTCTCCAAAAACCAAACCGCCTCTCACTCTGCCGGGATGGGCAGGTCTCTACTCCCCGCACTCTGATGCTGCTGATCCTCACTGGGCTCTCAGCTTTAGCTCTCAATCTGCTGCCACACAGTCACCAAAGTGATCTTTTAAAAAACAAATATGTGACTTTATTCTTCTGCTTTCACTGCTAGAGTAAACCCTGCCCTGTTCTGAGCTGGCCTATGAAGCCTGGCTGATCAACCCCTAATGCTCACCTCTCACTCACTGGGCGCTTGGCCCTTTTTTCCTTTTCTTTAAATTGAGGGAACAGGGGTTTATAACACTATATGAGTTTTAGGTGTGCAACTCTGTAATTCAACATCTGCACACTACAGCATGCTCCCCACCAAAGGTCTGGCTCCCAGGCCTTTTGGCTCCTGAATGCACCAAGCTGATTCCCACCTCAGGGCTTCATATTAAAGTAGAAACAGATAATCTTTAAAAATAAGGGGAGCTAGAAAGCCTTCCCACCTCACTTTTCAGAGCTTTTAAATGCTTTTCTTTTCAGCCCCATAGTTTTGGGAGCCCAAAGGCCACCTCCCCTTTCTCTGGCCCTGTGCCTGGACAGTGCAAGCAACCCCAAACTGAACCCACACCCCAAAATGGACAAGACCAACTGGAAATGTGGCTTGAGAGGATGGACCAGTACACCACTGGGTGTCAAATTTTGGTCCTTAGCCTTGGCCTCAGATTTGCCACTGGTCTGGGGAAGAACATGAGGGTGGCTGGTACCAAAGAAGGCAGTGAAGCTGCAGTTGGGGACAAGGAGGTGCAAGTGGCTGGAACAAGTAAGGCCCTGGGGCTGCAGAGGCCAGCTGCTCCCAGTTTGGGGCTACTTTAAGCCAGCCTCTGAAGAGCTTTTTTTTTTAAATGAGGGAGTGGTCTAAGAAGTCTTGACTGAACCTCTGAGCTCCTAAGGTGAAGCCACTTGCCTCTCCCTAAAGGACCCAGCTGCCCTGTCATCCACTGAAGTGCAAATTCACTCAAGAACTAAAAAGATTTTTGCTCTTTGGCAACTGTGCTTGTCCCCTATCCTAACCATCCTTCCATCTGTCAGGTAAAAAAGCTGTTATTTCCCCTCTGATCCTGAGAGTAGGAACAAAACTCATAATCTAGCCCAGAACACAAAGGCTGTCTAAAATGTCACAGAAATGTACACTCAGGCCAGGCAACTGCAAGGTCAATGCTGACATTTATTCTTCCCGCTGCAGCACTGCAGCTGTTTCTCAGCCATCACTGTGAGCTCAGAACCCAGCTCATTAGTGGGAAGGATTCTCCAATAAACCTGTTTCAAATGCTGTGTTCACCTGCTCTTCAAATGAAGATATCTGCCATCTGTACATTCTTAAGACATCCAACAAGCAGCTTGCATCCAAGACCTCATCATCAGTAACTTCTTGGCAGGATAAAGCTGGAAACAAAAAAGGTAACACAATTATTAAATTCACCAGCATAACAACTAATCAGAAAACCTGCACAGAACAACATATCAAAGCTAATTAAGAATTTAAGAACTGTAAAATTCACCTTGGAATTATATCTCCTTCATCATTTTTCCTTGTAACCTTAGTACATTATTAGGCACTTTATGTTTGCTGAATTAATGTAATTTTTCATAAGGCTGCAGCATTTTTTTAATGTATTTTATTGATTATATTGTTACAATAGTTCCAAGGCTGCAGCATTTAAATGAAGCAACTGATTTTCAGTTATTGGAATTATCAATATAAATTTATTGTCGCAAGATTCTTAGTGAATAAAATGACTTTAACTCACAACTCTCAGGGGCAAGAGGACCCTTAAACACTTATCTAGGCCAACCCCACACTCAGTGCTTAACTTCTCTCCACAAGAGAGGCTTTTGCTTGTATTTGTCTGCATGTGAGTTTCTGATTATCACAGCAAAGCATGGAGTTACACGTGGCAGCCTAAATGGGTCTGCTGAGTTGTTTACTTTTAAATCATAAGCAGAATAAAACCAAACAGACAAAAATAAAAGTGTGATGGTCTTGCAGGACAGAAGGGATTGGCACAAAATATTCACAGTGATGAAAAGCAAGGACCTATAACCAAGATTATTCTAGCCGGCAGAGCTATCATTCAGAATAGAAGGAGATCAAAAGCTTTCCAAACAAGAAAAAGCTAAAGGAGTTCATTACCACCAAACCAGTATTACGAGAAATGTTAAAGGGACTTAGGAGGAGGGTTAAGAAGGAGGACAAGAAATTAAAAATATGAATAATAAAATGGCAATAACTACATATCTATCAATAATTACTTTAAATGCAAATGGATTAAATGCACCAATCAAAAGACATAGGGTAGCTGAATGGATAAGAAAACAAGACCCATATATGTGCTGCCTACAAGAGACGCACTTCAGATAGAAAGACATATACAGACTAAAAGGGATGGAAAAGATACTTCATGCACATGGAAACAAACAAACAAAAAACAGGGCGAGTAATACTTGTACCAGACAAAATGGACTTTAAAACAAAGGCTATTAACAAGAAACAGAGAAGGAACCAGCAATTCCACTTCTGGGTATTTATCCGAAGGAATCCATAATACTAAGTCAAAAAGAAATAGGCATCCCTATGTTCACTGCAGCATTACATACAGTAGCCAAGATATGGAAGCAACCTAAGTGTCCATCAACGGATGAGCGGATAAAAAAGAAGTGATGTGTACATACAATGGAGGATGACTTAGGCACAGGAGTTAAATCTTGCCCTCTGTGACAATGTGGATGGACCTAGGGGGCATTATGCTAAGTCAAACAAGTCAGACAAAGAAAAACAAATGCTGTATGATTTCACTTATATGTGGAATCTAAAACACAAACAAACAAACATAACAGAGATACAGAGAACTGATGGCTGCCAAGTGGGAGGGGGGTGAAAATGATGAAGGGATTGAGAAGTACAAATTGGCAGTTACAAAACAGTCACAGGGATGTAAATTACAGTATGGGGAATATAGTCAGTGATATGGTAATAACTGTGTATGGCATTGGAGGCGGTACTAGAATTATCAGGTGATCACTTTTAAGTTATATAAATATCTAACCACTATGCTGTACACCCGAAACTCCTATTTGAAATGGCAACTGAAATTGAAAACTTTTTAAAAATTAAAAATTCCAGGGCAACTCCAAAAAAAAGTTTAATGAGCTTATGAATTTGCCTTATAATTACAACTAGGTAAGGAGGTGGTAAACATTTCTGGCTTCATGGGACTCTGCAGCAGCTGCTCAACTCTGCTGAAACAGCACAAAAGCAGCCACAGACAATGCTAAACAAACGGGCCTGGCTGTGTGTCAATAAAACGTTATTTACAGAAACAGGCAGTGGGCCAGATCAGGCCCGTGGGCCATATTGTGTTGATTCCTGATCTTGGGCTTTCCCTAGCTCAGTGTATTGCACTGCACCAGAGTATGCGAGATGAAAATATAGTGGCCTGTCATCTCACTGCTGTTCCTGGGAGTCCAACAACCCCCTAGATGAACTAAGCAGCCTGTTTCTTCTCCTTCATTTGCAGCCAGTGAACTAGAAAGATCCCTTTTCTGGACCCTGGAGGCTCTGAACACCGCCGCACACACTCCTCTCTGAACACGGTTATGACTTTGTGAGTGGTGAACCCTGGAGAAACAGCAGCCCTGGCAGCCAGTGCTGAGAAGTCCTGAGGCTTGTCTTCCTTGGGAAAATATTACCCTGAGGTCTGACCTTTACCTCCAGAATGAAGGGAATGCAGTAGGGAAGGAACTGTACCTTCCTTCTTCCTCCTACATGCATCAGGCAGCCCTGCTGTTAGCTTTTTCCCTCCCAAGGTTAATTTTAAAAGTCCCCATTAACTCAATTTTGCCTAAAATGCTGTGGAGCAATTTGGCAATGTCTACTAATTTTTGCACCCTACAATCTAGCAATTTCACTTTCTCAGGATCAACGATAGGGAAATATGTGTTTATGTACATGTCTGACATGTACAAGGGTATTCACTACAAGCCTGTTGGTCAGGAGAAGGCACTGGAGGCAAATGGCTACATCAGCTGGGGTGTCCCGGTATTACAGATACTTTAAACGTGAATGAGGTTTGCAAGTAACATATCTGATAAAGGATGGATATCCAGAATACATAAAGAACTCTTGAAACTCAACAACTACAAACATACAGACAATTCAAAAATGAACAAAGGGTTTGAATAGACATTTCTAAAAAAAAAAAAAAAGACATACAAATAGCCGATAAACACAAGAAAACATGCTTAGCATTATTTATCATTAGGGAAATGCAAATCAAACCCACTTCGCTGCGGTACGCAGTCAGATTCAGAGAGACAGAAAGCACAGCGGTCACCAGGGTCTGGGAGGAGCAGAGAACGAGCGCTGCTTAATGAGCACAGGGTCTCAGTGCGGGATGGTGAAAAGTTCTAGAGGTGGAGAGTGGTTATGGCTGCACAACAATGTGAATGTACTTAGTGCTACAGAGCTGAACTGTAAACTTAAAAATGGTTAAGATGGTAAATCTTATGTTCTGAATGTTTTATCACAATTTTTAAAAACAGGATATGCACAAGCAAGTCACAGAAGACAAACTATATAAGGCTAATAAACTCACGCACAAAAAACTACAGTGAAGGAGGCAGAGCGTACCTGTACTGAAGTGGACACGTCTCTAATGCATATTATGTTATTTGGTTATAAAAATAAACAATATATAATTCCTATGGGTATGCAGAAATATGTTTAAATGCACAGAAAATGGTCGAAGTATACACTTACATCATACTTTGGGGAAGGAAGGCAGGAAACAGGATTGGGGTAGTGATAAAGGGGACCCCAGCCTTATCTGTAATGCTTTAATTTTTTACAAGGAGAATTTACTCATGCATTACTTGTATATTTAAAATTTTTCTTTCTAAAAGTCAAACTAAAAGACGCTGAAAAGCAAAAGCAGAAAAAGGAGCATATATTCTAGGCACAGCTGACCTGACATGACTCTGGTCTCCAGCACTGGGTTACATGCTGTGTTCATGGTTAGGACAACTCCTAAACCTGCATCATAACACCTATGTGGACATTTCAGCTTTTCACACAGTCTTTGGAATAGTATGTTTTTAAGAACTTGCTGCATAACGATTTCTGTGTTGAGCTGAGATGACATGGGAAAACACCTCTGTGAAACAATATTTAACCGAGTGCTTCATCAATCCAATCTTTTCCAGACTGTGAGAATAAAATATGCCTACTGTTGAAAGTTTTTAAAATATATATATTTTTAAATGTTTTCAAACTATCAACTAGACAATACCAAAATGGCCATGGGTAGCACTGTGATCTTCTTCTGCCCAGTCATTATCTGTAGAAGTTTTTGCTTCACTGAGGTCAAATTATATCCTATTTTGTATCCTGCTATTTTTTATTTTAAAAGCATTTTTGAAAGAGGGGGTTACATTTTATTTATTTTTAAAGTACTTTATTTATTTATTTATAGAGAAAGGGGAAGGGAGGGAGAAAGAGCGGGAAAGAAACAGATATGAGAGAGAAACACTGACTGGTTGCCTCTCACACAGCCCCACTGGGGACCTGGCCCGCAAGCCAGGCCTGTGCCCTGACTGGGAATCAAACGGGCGACCTTTCAGTTCACAGGCTGGCACTCAGTCCATTGAGCCACACCAGCCAGGGCTGCATCCTGCTCTTTTAAACTTAATACTATAGCTTATGCCATCTCCCAAATTAGAAATAAAAAGACTTCATAAAGATGATTCTGAATGGCTATATATTAGGTTAGCCAAAAAGTTCATTTAGTTTTTTCTATACAAAAACTCTAGTAATGCTTAGTTGTCTTTAATTTCATTTGAGACAATTTTGTTAACTGTATTGTGACAGCTGTCATATCAGCATGCATTTAAAAAAGAAACATCAAAATTGGTGAATTTTTGTGCAGTTATCTTAATATTGAAGATGGAAGAAAATACGCAACATTTTCAGCGTATTGTGTGTTATTATTTCAAGAAAGTTAAACACACAAATGAAATACAAAAAAAAGATTTGTGCAGTGTACACAGAAGATGCTGTGACTGATCAAATGTGTCAAAAGTGGTTTGCAAACTTTCCTTACACTATTGACATTTTGGCCAAATAATTCTCTGCTGTGGGGCTGACTTGTGCACTGGAAGATGTTTAGCAGCACCCCTGGCCTCTACCCACTAGAAGCCAATAACGGGAGACAGCTGACATACTCAAAATATCCAAATCAATAAAGCTATTGGTGAAAATGAAAAATGTGTCTTTTATTTTATGAAAAAAAAACTAACCAGACTTTTTAGCCAACCCAATACTTTTTCATTGATAATCATTCTACTGTTGGACAACCACATTCTCCCCGTTCTTTCCCCCCAGTATAACTAGGTACTGGAGCTCTTTGTGCCTGTAACAGCATTTCCCAAATTATGTTCTATTTCATGTCCTCAGGAGGTTGACAGATGTTAATGTGGTGAGAAGGGGTGGAGGGACAGTTCTGTCATCAAAAACAGTGGTTTAAAAATGAAGTTAGATCAGTGACTTCTTAAAATCCATATATATTGTGACTCTCCAAGCTCAGGGCCAGCCATTCACAAACTCTTAGAGCTCCACTTCAGGCTAGTGGAAATCATGGTCCACATTTCTATTCCTATTAAGACAGACTTCCAGACAAGGCATTGCTAAGTCAAATGGTACTGAGCATTTGGCAAGCTATTACTGTGCAGTTCCAAATGGCTTTCCTGAAATTTACACTCCCACCAGTACGTATGAACACGTCACCCAGCAGCTGGTCATGATTGCGGATTTGTTTTTCAATTGTTGCTGACAGGCAAAAAAACATAGTGCCTCACTATTATTTTATTTATATTTCTTTGATGACAATTAAGTTCAATATTTGAGTGTCTGTTATATATACTTTGTATATAATATAATTTGTATTATTTCTCTTGCAAATTACCTTTCTTCTCAGGCTAAGATACCTTTTAAACAAACTTAAATGTTTAACCAGAGTGTTCTATAATCAAAATGGTTATGTCTGTAGTAGATTTTCTTCTTCCATAGAAATCTGTTACAAAGCTGATAATTTTTAAAATAGATGGTCATGTATTTGATTTTTTTTTTTTTAAGTAGCTGTTTGTATCTATTGGGCTCTTAGTGTTTTTTCCATAATGATCCGTACAATCTTCTTCTACACAGAGGCTATTAACCCTTTGCCTGTCATCTGGGCTGCTGCTTTGAAAATGCACACAGTCCCCCCTTCAACTGCCAGCTAGATACCTTTCAGGAGGTGCAACAGTGTTAAAGATAAATACTGATGTGTGGGGGGCTCCTTCTGATCCCTGGTGTACTGGGTGGTGAACTCTTCCAGCCACTTGATGAAAGCGGGGCAGGCAGACAGGCCTTGCAGCAGGGAGTTCATGAAGCAGGTATTCCCCAAGTTGACAAGGCCAGGCACAAGCCCTAGAAAAAGCGGGACAGGAAAGAGAACAGCATGTCACGTTGGACCAACTCTTTTATTCTCTCCCATTTGCGACCCAGAGTTTCCGCACTGTGGCCTAGATTTTGAAATCAAATGTGAGGAAACCTTTATCCACAGGGATCCAAAGCCAGGCATTCTGTCCATGCCGAGGCCCTGCCCTCGTACTGCTCCTTCAGGACGCTGCAGTGACAGAGGACAGGTCCCCCTCGTGTGGTACTTTTGAAGTCCACCACAGTGTCTGGCACAGTTTGGTTTACACTCAATGTACAAAAAGACATAGTACCATGTCTCTCTTTTCCTCCCTCATTCTCTCTCCTTTGATAGGAAAACAATGTTTCTCAGAACAGAAGAAAACAATTGTTCTGTTGTTGCTCCCTGGGACAACGATTTCATTCTTATAATCAGTGGGAAAGACACTATAGCAATTCGGATCAATCGTTCTGTGAACAGAACCACAAAACTTGACATACTACCCTCTTCTGTTGAAATTTAAAAAAAAAAAACTTTTTATTACGAACATTCTCAAACACGCATAAAAGAGAACATATAATAAACTCTAAATTCTAACCATCCTCATATTTAACAATGGTTAACATTTTGCTACATCTACCTTCCCCCGCCCCCAAGGCTGACTTTTAATCAATGTAAGTAGAGCAACATTCACAAAGGGCACATTTTAAGAAACAAGGAAATAGATTTTTGCATTAACGAAGAGACAACTTGAAACACTTACTAGCGACTAGAAGCCAGTCAGTGAAACCACAAATGCGTCACACAACTAAGGCAGTTGTACTACTAAAAAATGTAATTGCTGCATTAATAAGAACACTAGACAATTAAGCCACTTACAATTTTTCATTACAAAACATGTCTCGAATTCAGGGCTTGACAGGAGGTGAAATATAAATCTTTTGACTCCAGGGTATGAAAGAATGAGTCATTAAAATTAAGTTCTGTTTAAAAGAAAGTATTGTTCAAAAACTGAAGCTACAAGAGCACCAAAAATGCCCTCCTCTTGCTGTACTCTTATTGGGTAAGAAGGGGTTGGGTCAAGTCTACAGACCATGATGTCACGGCCTCCCTCTTACCTTTTCTACGCTTCTTTCGTTCTGTGATGGGACCCCAAATAACATATATTCCTGCTGCCAGAGCAGCGGCAAGTCCACCTATGACACCCCAGTTCTTCATGACTTTATATCTAAAAAAGAAAATCAGTTTACTGTCCTCCCTCATCACACACACGTTATGTGTATATACAGATACAGGAAGAAATAACATTTCATCAAACTAACACACTGGCCCGCCAAATACCTAACTTGCAAGTTAAAGTAATACACAGTACAGATCATGTCTCAAAGCTCAGCACATTCTGACATTAGGATTTGAGACCTAAGTCACAGCACAACCTTCCAAAAGCCCCGTCTCACTGAGAGGTGAAGCCAGGGCTTTCCTGCTACTCTGCCTCTCCCTCCACTGCCACACTGGCTGTCACCTCCCAACGCAGGGCCTTTGCAACGCTGTTCCCTCTGCCCGCATGCTCTTCCCCAGATGACAGCTTGGCTCACTCCTTCACGTCCTCGTCACGTCTAACAAACTATCAGAGTCTGCACTCCTGGTCCCTTTTACCCAGTTTTGCCTTTTATTTTCACTGTCTCACATAAAATTCACTTATTCACTATATTTATTGTCTGTCTCCTTCAAATGGAATGCAAAGTCCCCGGGGGCAGGAATCTTTGTCGGTTTGCTCACTGACATATCCCAAATGTCTAGAACAGTGATTTTCAACCTTTTTCATCTCATGGCACACATAACCTAATTACTAAAATCCTGCGACACACCAAAAAATAGGTATAATTTGGATTCATTCACACTGGTTGGCTATTGTGTCGGCTGTTGTCATTTTCTAAAATGTGACAGTCTAAGGGAAAAGTGCCCCTGACCAAATAGTCAGGTATTGCATATTTTAAACATTCTTGCAGCACACCGGTATGGCCATAGCACGCCGGTTGAAAATTGCTGGTCTAGATTATACTTGGCACTTAGTAGGTTCTCAATAATATTTACTGAGTGGTTGGGTATTGAAGAAAACATAGAAATGGATGTATCTTTTAAAGTACTAATGAAGAGGTGGAGTACAATAGAATAGAAGATCTTTTAAGTATTGATTAAATTAAAGATTCTTAATTTTAGGCTTATCTTTACCACTTAAGTTATTCTTTTACAACGCATGTGGAAATCTCACCAGCAATTTAAGTGTTTTACTAAAAAGTCATGCCTTTCCACTGAATAAAGCAAACCATATATATGTATGTGTGTATATATACATATATATATATTAGATATGTTTGTATATATGTGTGTGTTTAATATATTCTTATCCCAATATTTGGATCATGTAAACACTGTTTTGATTTTAGCTACTGGTGATACTAGTCACTACTATCTTATAACTACTAATATTTTCTTAGTGTCATAACTGATATGATGCAAAACTGATAACTGAATTTCAAATAAATCTTTGTTTTCCCAAGCAGAGTCGATACTGCACAGAACCTGGTTACGAAAGTGGAATCGCATTATTTGGGCGCGCTGTGGTAGGCACGCCGGTGTGCTGTATTTTTAAAACGTGCGATACCTGACTGTCTGGTCAGGGACACTGACCTCTTTTCCCTTAGATTGTCAAATACAAAAAGTGACAACAGCCAACACGACAACAGCTGTCTGGTATGAATGAATCAAAACTATACCTATTTTTTGTCAGATCTGCATAAAATATATGTTTTGGCGTGCCAGAGAGTATTATTAATTAGTTTAGTAATTAGTGCCGTGAGATGAAAGAGGTTGAAACTTGCTGCCCTAGGGCATCATTTCACTTTCTAAGCCTCAGCTCCCTAATCTGTAAAATGGGGGTGCTCACAAGACCTACCTCATAGGCTTCTGGTGATGATAAAATAAGCACTATGCACAGGGTACATAGTAAGAGCTTAGTAAATGTTAGCTGCTACGATTATTAAGCATTGTAACTTCATTTATTTATGAAAGTTATTCTTCAAATTTCTTAAGGTATCACTACGCTGACTTTTGCACAATAGGTATATTCACAAAAGTGCCAGGAAAGATTACAAAGGACCACCACCGAAATGGTCACGCACGTCGCCATATGCTGCCGAACCCCCTATTCGAACACTAACGTTTCAGGGTGCGTACCCTGTGTCAGGCACTGAGATCACCTTAGCTTAACCCCAAAACGATCCCACAGAGTGGGCTGCATTATCAGGCCCATTCTTCTAGATGAGAAAACTAATAGATGGAGCCAGCCTGGTCCAAGTGGGTGAGGCAGTGTGGATCTGAACTTTCACCTGTCGGGCTGCCAAGGCTGTGCTTAAAACCACAAAGTCTGAAGGACAACAGGCTGCTGAAGGGGTGGCAGAGAGAACTTGCCCATGTCCTTAGCGGGGCATGAACAAAAACCCAGGGGCCAGGAGTAACTTTGGAAACGCCATTCCTCTGCAAAGTACAATATAAGGCGAATAAGAGCCTGGGAGTGAAAAGATCTGGTTTCTCCCAACTCTGCCATCAGGTCAGCTTTACGACCACAGGCAAGGCTGTCTCAAGACACACTTCCCACCTACAGAATGGGGACCCTGGACAGGACAACCGCTGATGGCTTCCAGCCTGGGATAATAAGTTCTTTAGCCCTGCTCCAGTCCCAGAGGAAGGAAGCTGACCTGAACAATAGGTCTCAGTCATTTAGGGACAGCGATGAAGGTCCAGTTCTCGAATCTGAGGCCTGGAGCCCATGGAGGGTGAATAAGACGAGGGAAATAGGAGCTCTGACAATTGGGGACAATACTGCTGGGGCGGGGGCTCCCAGCAGGAATGCGGGACCTTAGCAGGACGGGGAGCTTTAACAGGTAAAGGGGTCCTGACTGGTTTAGGGGTCCTTGCGAAATAATGAGTTACTAATAAGATCGGGGACTCAGACAGAGCAGGGGATCCCTGGCATAACTGGGAGGGGGACTGAGAGGAATTGGGGAGGCGGGGGGCGCTGGCAGGCCCCGGACTTCACGGGATTGAGAACCACGGCGGGGCTGGTGAGCTGGCGAGGCCTGGAGAACCGCGGCAGGCCGGGAGCTGGCATGGCCGGGATAAGAGCGGGGTTTCCTGAAAGGCTGAGGGGGTCCTGGGAGGCCTGGGAAGCCCGAGGGGCACTGACAGAATTCAAGGCCTTGACAAGCCTGAGGGTCCCTAGAAGTTCTGGGGACAAGGACAGGGCAGGAGGAGGCACAGGCATGCTGGGGTGGGGGCGCTGATAAAACCTGGGGCGCTGGTAAAACTGGGGGGTGCAGGCAGAACGGGCGCTGCCGAGGACCTGGAAGCCCTAAGGCCCCTCGCCCCTCCCTCCTCAGCGCCTGCTCCTCTCACCCTGCAGGACGCTGGAGCCTCTAGAACCTTCACTCTGGCCCCGGGGCACCTGACCAGGCCGTGAAAAGGCCGCCAGAGACCCAGGCTAGGGACTTAGGTCCCGGTGTCTCCGGCCGCCCCGCCCCCCCCAAGACTCACCTGACGGCCGCCCCAGTCCGCAGGAAGCGCTGGATGGCCCTGTCGGTGGCGCTCACCGCCGCCTGGGCCCGGGAGCTCAGCATTGCGGCCGCGCTGAAGGCCCTCCGTCCGCCGTCGCCGCCCCCGCCGCCCCCGCCGCTGACTGACAGACGTCTCCGAGGGCTCCCGAGGCAGCGGAACCCGCGCTTCAGTCCCCGCTCCTCGGGGGAAGGGAGGCTGAAGCACGGGCTCCCGAGGGGGCCGGAAACAGCCGCCACCGGAGAGGAAAAGCTGAGGGACTACATCCTGTTTTCCTGTTTTTCGCTCCCTAGCAATGGGCCCTGGCGTCTTTTGCTGAGAGAATCCCTGCGGCCCCGGGCTGCTGCGTTTTCAGGTTTTGCCAGAGCTCCACTCATGGATACAGATATCCCACTTCCCAGAGGGACCCTGTGTCATTTTAATTTTTTGATGTGAAGAGGGCGGCCCCCGCCCGAAAGTGTGATCAAGCCTGGGACAGCCTTAGTTATTATTGTCGTCAGAGTAGAAACAGGCGGCAGAGGAAGGGCCTTTAATGAGCATGTGGTCCATCTGATGGCATCAAGAGAGAAACCAAGGCCTTTAATGATAGCCATCGAACTGATTTTTCACTTAGGTGCATTGCTAAGCACCTCACATGCATTATTCATTCACATTCAATCTTCACAGCAGCCTTAACATTATCTACATTTCACAGCCCGTGAAATCCCAGAACTTTAGAGAAGTAATGTCTTTTGACACAGCTTGTAATGGGTAAAAACAAGACTGGCAGTCAAGAATAACACTGTTCAACAGAAATATAATGCAGGCTGCATTTTAAATTTTCTAGTCATCACATTAAAGTAAAAACGAGGAAATTAACAATATCCTTTACTTGACCCGATATGTTCAGAATATTGTAATTTCTATGTAAAAATTGTTAATGAGATATATTACTTTTTGAAATCTTGTACATTTCAACTTGGACCAGCTGCTTTTCATGTACTCATTAGCCACGCATGGAGAGCCTAACTTATAAAGCATTAGAACTAGAGAGAATTTGCCCTCTCTGTTAATCACTTTCCCCAGCTACAGAGCAAACAATTGCAACTGCTTTAGTAAAGAAATCAATGCTTTAGCTCAGTGATTCTCAAAAGTTTTTGGTATAAGAACCCCTTGGTATGCTTAAGCATCTAGAGATATTTTTTTATGTGGGTTATATCTAACTATATTTATACTATTAGAAATTAAAATTAAGACATAACTATTGGGTTTTCAAAAATTGAAGTATAATTTATGCAGTACAATTCACCTAGCTCTAGTGTATAGTTCCATGAGTTTTGGCAAATGCATAGTCATGTAACCACTACCATAATTAAGATACGGAATCATCGTACCCTGACCCCTGCAGATGACTCCCTGACCCACTGTAGTCAAATCCTCCACCCATCTTCAGCACCTGGAAACCACTTAAGACTGAGAAAAAATGTAAAACCCAAGAGTACCAAAGCATACACTCCATTAGACATCAGAGCCATGACTTCATCACATGTTGCGTAACCTCTAGAAAATTTCATGGTACAACCATAAGTGAATGAGAGTGAGAAAGGCAAATAATGTCTAAGTGTTGACTTCAATAACCCCCTGAAGAGGTCCTCAAGTTGGGGTCCTGCAATACACTTTGAGAACCCCTACTTCAGCCTCGTGAGTGAATACCCTGGCATCCCAACCACAGATCTACTTAGAACTCTACATTCTGGCCTAATTTAAATAATTGACATTTATAGATTATCCATGCCTAATGAATTCACAAGCATTTTTGAGCACTTTAAATACCTTATTTTTATTCAATTCTTGCAACAGCCACATGAGGAATAATAGTACTTCACATTTCATGAAGTTAATAACGTTTCCTCCAGCCTTGGTCTCACTGCTTCTCTAACAAGTAGGGGTATGATTTTCCTTGACTACAAGATGTTCTTATCAATAAGGATATATTACTAGTTATGATAATAATGCCGTGAACAGGAGCCAGCAAGGCCTGCTCTAACATCCATCCAGGAGATCAAGGGTTTGTGGCACCTTTGGCTGGGATTGTTCTGCAGGTAAATGGTTTATTCAGGACCCTCGACTCCTGAGGATTAAAAACTAAAAGTAGCAATTTTTTTCCAACTGTCCCCAGTACACTAAGTTGGACCTCTCCCTTTCATGCCATGTCGTAGGTCCCTTAATAATGCAACTTTGCATCTACTTTCAGAGATTCATCTCCTTTCAATATATAAATTGGTGTCTTCTTTATTTTTTAATTTAAAACTCAAATGTGATTCAAAAGTCTTCTCCCTGATTCCAGAGGAGTGAGTAGGCTAGCAAGAGAGAAGTATAGCTGTGGATATCTTCTTCACCCCCTTTTCTGGCTCTCCTGTGCCTCAGAGGTGAGATCTCAGAAATTGCAACCACATTGTCGCATAAAGCCACAAGAAAATATCTAGAATCCAACTGGTTATCTTTTAAAGATTTTTTTTTAGAAACTGTTTATTTTCTGTCAACCCTATTTGCATTCTGTTAAGAGTTTGTGAAAGACCAGCTTAAGACAACTCAGAGGTTGTTCCTACCCATTCAGTGGCCTGTGCAGTCAGGGCACAGTGAGGGCTGCAGACCAAGCTTCAGTAGCAGGGTGAATAGTCCAGTTTTCAGTAGGAAACTGCTGAAGAGGCAAAGAGTGCACCCGTGCGTTCAGACCTCAGGCTGAGCAGCAGTGAACTCAGAATCTGGAGTAATCCATTCACCCTGAAATTCCTCCTTGGTCACGCAGCCTTCTCAGCAGCAGCCTGCTCTTCCTTTTCAATCTCTTCAAGAGCTTTGTACAAGTAGAGATCAGGCATGGTCTCCCATGGGTGTTCACAGGAGATGGTGCCACGCATGCGCAATACTTCTGGGGTGAGCACCCACATCAGGGGTGAGCCTCCTTGTTGTTGCCAAGGATGGCAAAGTCCACATTGCACAGAGGAGTCTGTGTTATACAGAGCAATGGTAGGCAGGTTAACATAAGATGCCTCTGTGAGAGGCTCGTGGTCAGCCCTGGGATCAGCAACCACCAGGAGTCTCAGCTCCTGGAAGGCTGCCTGGATCTGGTTAGTGAAGTTTCCAGAAGTGAAGTGGGCAGCAGTGGGAGTGGCTCCAGGGGCAGCAGCAAACTTCAGCACAGATCACAAACCAGTATTCCTGGACAACATGACATTGACATCAGCAGGGTTTTTAATGGCAACAATGGCACAAGCTGTTAGCAGGAGCTTCTCCCAGGTTCTCTTCAGATTTATGATGTAGATACCATCACTTTTCCTTTTGTAAATGTGTTGTTCCATTTGGGAGTCAAGGTTGGTGTCCTCTAAATGGGTTCCTGCTGCAAGGAATTTGGGGCAATCCTCTTCCTTCATCAAGGCTCTGGACATTATGAAAATTTCCCTTTACGTTACATGAGAACCAAGAACAATGCCATATGGACCCCTCTCTGGGTAGCACGGAAAGCCTTTTTAAGATTTTAAAAAGTTATCATTGCTTTATATTTTCCTCCAGATAGGCAGGGATCCAAATAGCAGGGGATAGAGAGAGCTTCCAGGTTAGCAAAGGCACCCACACCAGGAGAGTGACACACCCCAACTGCATGGGGACAAAAGCTCCTGCACACTGAGGACACTCCCATACATGGCCCTATGTATCTCTTCAACTGTCTGTTCATCTGTATGATATGAAGTTTCCCTGAACAACTCTAGCAAATCATACTTGAGGAGAAAGTCATGGGACCCTCCAATTTGTAGCCAAATCAGGCAGAAGTTGTGGGTAACCTGGCAAACTACTACCTGCAGTTGGCATCTGAAGTGCGGTGGGAGCAGTCTTGTGAAACTGAACCCTTGACCTATTGGATATGACACTGTCTCCAGGTAGGTAGTGTCAGAATTGACTTACATTGGTAGGACACCCAGATAGCGTCACAGAGAGTTGCTTGGTGTGAAGGGAAAACCCCACACATCTGGTGTCAGAAGTGTTGTGAGTGTGGTATTAGTCTGAAAGTAAGAGAGAAACACAGCCAGAGAAGTAGGTTTTTCCCCACTCAGAAAAACTGGTAAAAGAACTAAAGGAAAGAAATAGAACAATGTCTCATCAAATAGAGGATATTAATAAAGAGACAGAAATCATAAAAAACAAATAGAAACTCTGGAGTTGAAAAGAATAACTGAAATTAAAAAATTACTAGAGAGTCTTTACAGCAGACTTGAATAGGCAGAAGAAAGAATAATGAACTTGAACATAGAGCAATTGAGATTATTCATTTTAGAAACAGAGACAAAAAGGAAAGAAGGAAAACGAACAGAGCCTCAGAGACCTGTGGGACACCATATGCATAACGGGAGTCCCAGAAGAGAAAAGAAAGAGGCAGAAAGAATATTTGAAAAAGTAATGGCTAAAAGTTTTCAAAATTTGATGGGAAACAATAATCTATACATCCAAGAAGCTCAGTAAACTCCAAGCAGGATAAATTCAAAGAAATTCACACCTAGACACATTATAATAAACAGCCAAAAGCAAAGAGAATTTCGAAACCAGAGAGAGGTGACTCTCACACAAAAAGAATCTCAATAAAATTAACAGCTGATTTATGATCAGAAACAACAAGGGTCAGAAGGAAGTAGTATCACACATACAGAGTTCTTATTTTCTTTAAAAAACCTGTCAACCAAGAATTCTATATCTGGCAAAACTCTCCTTTAAAAATGAAGGTGAAATTAAGACATTCCCAGATAAACAAACACTATATTTGTCACTAGCAAACTTTCCCTACAAAAATTACTAAGGAGAATCCTTCAGGCTAAAATGAAAGTACACTAGACAGTAATTAAAACCCACACGAAGAAATAAAGAACATCAGTAAAGGCATCTATATAGGTAAGTATATAATATAGAAAAATGTATTTTTTAAAAAACTGCATGAAGCAATAATTATAAATCTATTTTGATGGGCACACAATGCATAGAGCTGTAATTTATGACAATAAAAGCTTAAAAGAGGGAGAAATGGAGATATACAAAGTTTTCTTAAATAAACCTTTAATTTTCTTTTTTATATAAACTTCTTAAAGCAGTTTTTTGTATACTATTAAAACTAAGTTGGTATTAATCCAAACTAGATTGTTATAAATTGATATATTAATGGTAATCTCCAGAGTAACCACTGAGAAAATAACTAAAAATATATGGTGCCATAAAAGAAATGAAAAGGAAATTTAAATCGTACACTAGAAAATATGTATTTAACACAAGAGAAAGCAATAATGGAAGAATTGAGCAACAAAACAGAAATCAAAAATAAATAATACAATAGCATTGTAAATTCTACATGAGCTGTGATTACATCAAATTTAAATTAATTAAAACCCTCCAATTAAAAGCAAAGATTTGCAGAATGGCTAAAAAACCAAGATCAAACTATATGTATACAAAAACCCCATTTTAAATTCAAAGACACAAATAGGTTGAAAGTAAAAGGGTGAGAAAAGTTTTCCCCTGCAAGCGGTAATCAAAAGACAGAAGGCATGACTATACCACTCTCGGACAAAATACACTTTAAGCCAAAAATTGTTACTAGAGACAAATAAGGACATTGTACAATGACAAAAGGGTCAGTCCACAAAGAAAATATAAAATGTAAGCTTACATGCACTTACAAGAGAGCCCCTAAGTACATGAAGAAAAACAGGACAGAAAGGAAGGGAGAAATAGACAATTCAAGAATAATAGTATGAGACTTCAATAGCTCACTTTCAATAAGGGATAGAACAGAAGGGACAGAAGATCAGCAAGGAAAGAGAAGACTTGAGTAACACCGTAAACAACTAGATATAATTTTCTTCTCAAGTGGACATGGAATGATCTCCATATGTTAGGCAGTAAAACAAGTCTCAATAAACTTAAAAAGACTGAACTACCAAGTATGTTCTCTGACCACATGGAATAAAATTAGAAATCAGTAACCGAAGGAAATTTGGAAAATTCGTAAATATGTGGAAATTACACAACACAGTCCTAAATAGTCAATGGGTCAATGAAGAATTAATAAGGGAAAATTTAAATACTTTGAATGAATGAAAATGAAAACACAAGACAATATTGTGGAGAGAAGGTCACCATTTCTTCGATGACTACTCAGATGTCTTGAACTGCTTCTGCTTGACAATCTCTTTGCTATATCTCGACAGGTTCACTGGCCACTGATTCACCTCCACCTCTTGCTTATTTTACATTCCTTCCAAACACATCATTTGAGCATTTTATTTATGAGAATTTCAGAGTTTGTCTTTCGAGCCAGCTGCACAGATGTTCTCTCTACGCTCTCTGGGCCTCTCTAGTCTAGATCAGATATCTTGTATTTCTTGGCGGAATGGGATATGTGACCAAAGGACTCTTTGAAGTTGCATACCTTGACATTTTTAAACAAGGGCTTAACCTCCTCGCCAAGCCTCCCTTTTCTGCGGGCTCCTGTGGCAAAGTCAGGAGATACTTGCACCCCTCAGCACAACCCCATGGACTTGGAAGAGACTCCAGTTTTAGTTTTCCCTTTAGGTTTTTTATCTGATGTCAGCCCCCGCCCCCACCCACCGGCAAATGTACAAATTTGTTTAGGAATTTATATCCATAGGCTTACTTTTTAAAATTAAGTTCACTTTTATAACTAGTAGGATATTGTCTTGATAAAAATAGGGTTTAAAACTCAGCTGATTGGAGAACTGCTTGTACATAGCACATGCTTTTTATACTCAGTATTTCAGGCTAAGGGGCAGCTTTTCAGTCTCTATGCCAACCTCTATTTTAAAATATTCACTTTTTAAAAAATGATATGAGGGAGCCTGGCGAGGTAGCTCAGATGGCTAGAGCATCATCCTGATATGCCAAGGTTGTATAAATAAGTGGATCAACAAATCGATGTTTTTCTCTCTCTCTGTCCCTCATCCTCTCTCTAAAATCAATCAATAAAAATTTTTTTAAAAAGAATATGAGGGGGGAAATCATGGTGAATTACTCTGATGTGAAATAAAACCCATCTGGCTTTTGGCATGCCCCCTTTTCCCAGACAGATGGATAATGTGGTTAGCTGGAGGTAAACTGCCTTTATAATATTTTTATCTGCCCAAGGATGTCTCTAAGATCAGAGGTATAAATATATGAGCTATACTTTTCTTGGCTGATAATATCATCCAGATAGAACTTTAGAACCAGGATTCTCAATTCTCAGCAGCATCAGTATCACCTGGGACGCTGTCAGAAATGCAAACTCAGGCTTCACCCCAGACCTGCTGAATTAGAAACAGGAGTGGGGCCCAGCTAACAGTGTGTTAACAAGCCCTCTGGGGGACGCTGACCCACATTCAAAGGTGAAAAATATAACTGTTTTCTATGAAAGAAGAGAAAATATTATATATTATAAACTAATTAAAACATTACATATTAATTTAATTCTCTAAGATTTTTTTCAATGCCTATTATGTACTAAGTACTGTTCTCCAAGTTTTCAGGAGGTGCCCCTCTAAAGTCTCCAGAGAGCAGGAAGGAAATATCAACGTGCAAAGCTTGCTACAGCCTGGACAGTGTGGGGCAGACTGTTTTGAGACCCCAGTTGTTAGTGGCCAGAGAGAAAGGAAGACCCAGTGGAACAATGCTATCTTCCTTTTTCCCAAGAAACTAATAATCTTATAAAATCTATTTAAAGGTTGGAAATATCAGAAACCAATTTTAAAAGTAAAATTTAATAGAAGGAACAGCTTTATTGAGCTACAATTCATATGTCATATAATTCATCCTTTTTAAGCGTACAACTCGAAGTTTTAGTATAATTAATAGATGCTAGTGTTGCCACATCTAATTTTGGAACATTTTTGTCCCCTGTAAAAGAACTCTCACACGCATTAGTAGTCACTCCCCATTGACTTAGATGGGGAGAATTTTGAAGGCACAGATTTGGTTTAATTAATCTTTGACTCCCCAGCGTCAAGGCTGAAGAAATCACTTAATCATGCTTGTTAGATGAATGAGTGAGAGATCTTTGGCCTTTTCATACTTACCTTGCATTTTTTTCTTGATTCATTTCACTAGACCTTCAGCTCTGTGATGACAACGGCATGCCTGACTTGTTCTCTGTCATATGCCCAGTGCCTGGCACACGGTAGGTACTCAACAAACAGCACTTTAATTCATGACTACATTTAAACATTTTCTCAGTCTCTGCATTTGTTATAGCAGCCTCAGTTCCAAGAATATTACACCCATCACAACATTAATGAATGCCTACAGATCAACATTTAGAGAGGCGCCGTCAACCAAAGAGCGCTCATTGGTACCTCGACAGCCATTTCCCAGGCTGTTGTGCCCTATGGGCACCCCAGGAAAGCACCCCCGGCCCCAGAGCGCCTGTAAATTCTTCTAACCAGAAGAGCTCTCCCCGCCCCCTCTCCCCGCACAGCTTGCTCTGCCCTCCGCCGCCTCCTCCCCGCCCACTCTCGCCGCGGTCTCCTGGCGGCGGCGGCTTTGTCTCGTGGGCTGGTCCCTGGCGGCTTCCTCCCCCGAGCAGCTGCCGCCAGAGGGAGGAAGCGGCGCGGGAGCTGTCCGGCACCCCGGTGCTGAAACCCCGAGCGCTGGCCAGCCACCACCACCATGTAAGGGCCATGAGAAGGGCTCGTCCTGGCGCAGCGCGGACATGGAGGAAGACCTGTTCCAGCTAAGGCAGCTGCCGTGAGTACCGTGGGGGCGAGTGAGAGGCAGACAGGCTTGCCTTTAAAAAAGGAAAAGCTGCAACGGGGGAGGGGGGCATCGCTGCATGGCTTCTTGAATTCAAAGGGAACTGTTTCAGAGGAAAGAATTAGGCCTGGAGGAGAAAAGCCATTTTCCTGCCCCCGGAGCCCAGTCCCTGTATCTTTGACTCAGTTCGATTTTTCAGATCCGTCAGAATCTTATGGGGACCTACAGGGTGTTATGTTTTCCCTTTTAATTGCCCTCAATCCTAAAGGGATTTTGAGGTCGGTGTTTTGAGAAAGCATCCTCTGCTATTTGGAAATGTGGACTGAATTTATGAGTCCATGCAATGACATCGGTTATTTCCAGCCCTTCCCCGATGCTGTGAAATTCCTCATTTTTCTGCAAGGTTTTGTAGAAGGGGATGATAATTGATGTTGCAAACTGGTTTCTAAAAAACTAAGATACGCCCCAGAGGGGAGGCTTGAGCAAAGTCCGGTTGTTTATGAAGTGTGTGAATGAGGGCTGAGCACCCTCGCTGAAACCTCTTGCCTTCTTCTGAATGGGAGGTTTTGTAACAGCTAGAGTGAGACTCACTGTCAACACCTATCCTTGGGGCACCAGGAATACACTGCTCAGAGGATGGGCATTTTAAAGCTGTACCAAATTGGTTCTGAGAATCTTGAGAGAATACGATCAAGCCATGGGAAAGACGGGGCCTTGCAAAGGGGCTTATGGATTTCTCCTGGCTCATGCCAAAGGCGATTTGTTGAGCAAATTCCAAGAGTATGAGATGGGACATTAAATGGAACGTTAAGAGGGACTGTTGTTTTAATTTTTAGAAGCATTAGCCATTTGGATGGTGACCGTAGGCACCATTTGGATTTGTTGGGAAGGATATAATATTGTTAGTATGTGTGTGTTTTCTTGACTTCAAATTTTTTTTTTCTCTCTCTGAGCCACTGAGGAATTCTCCCAAGTGACTGTTAGTGTGACTGTTCAGCTCTCTGAGGCTCTGAATACTGAAGGATATTGTAATATTTACTTCTCAATCAGTGTAAAATTAATTTTTATTTCAAATTTTAATTAATTCATATTTTAATTTTAAGCTCTTATTAATTGATCCATAAATAACATACCTTATGTAATACAACATAATTTCACAGATGCTAAAGGATGCTCAGTTTTATAATATCCAGAGGTTGATGTATGCATACATAAAAATGGGCATATCTGAGTACAAATCTCTCAAGGAAAACACAGTACTTTCATTGAAAATAAATATCATGTTCAAAAACCAACATGTTATCTCAAAATAAAAAATAATTTAGAAACTAAAATATGAAATTTGGTACTCAGAATAACAATTCATATTGGAATTGCAATTTTACTAGGATAAATTTTCAAATAATATCAGAGCATGTGAACTTTGCAAATTACTCAAAGATTCATGTATATCTAATTTACTAATACATAGGCATGACGCTATGGTAACAATTCCTTTCTTAATCAAAAAAGGTAAAATAATAAGAGGTTTTAGCTTACTTAAGTTTAAAAATTAATTTATTTTATATTAACATATAAGATAATGCCTTATATCATCTACAGAGGGTAAATAAAGTTCAAAAAGAAGCACAAGAATAAGAAGTATGTCTCCCTGTTCTCAAACCCCAGTTTTATGTTTCTTGTTTATTCTTTTTGATATTTTATGCACATAAATACATATAATATCTGTTAGAGAGGCCAAAATGTGTTACTCAAGAGCATTGGCTCTTGAGTAAGACAAATTTGTGTTCAGACCCTGACTCTGCCACTTCCTGTTTATGTGACTTTAAGCAAGTGACTTAACCTTTCTGAGACTCAGTTTCCCTAGCCTAAAATAGGGGTCACAATAGTTCTTGGTTCATGGGGTTATTGTGAACCTCAATTGAGTTAATGTATACTACATACCAGACAGATACAAAGCACTCAACACATATTAACTATTATTTGTATTATTACATCTGAAAGATCACTTATAAAAACAAAATATATTAGCTCCTTATGTTGGACTTCCAAAAATTGTAATCTGCAAACCCCAAACTACATTTGAATGAGGTCAAAATTAGCCCTGGTGTGTGCTGACCTCAATTTGTTTATTTATTTTTTTAAGGAGTAAAGTAAAAGGAACAGCTGCATCAATCTGAGTGGGTTACAAATCGTGACTTAGATGGTTAAAAACCACACCCTGTATATGTTATGCACAGGTTTCAGGCAGCAGTTTTGCTGAGAGCAATATGGTTTTAAAAAATCAGAGTACCTCGTAGAGGGTTAGCAAGAGCGGGCTTTGGAACATGTTCTGTCCCATGGGAGTCCAAGTGTTAATAGATTATAAGCTACTAAGTAGTTTACAGGGTCAGGGTTCGAGGGAAAGAGGATGAGGATGTCTAAGAAAACAGCCCTGCTTTGTACTTGGGGGCTTCTTCACATAGTTCTGGGATGGCTCACTTGAGATCACAGACAACCTCTGCTTTTCACCTGCTATCCATTCAGGCACAGCACCATGTATAGGAGATTCAGGAGGCTGAGATTTTATACCTAGTCATGCCTTATTGTGTGACCTTCTGCAGGCTAGACTTTTCTGGGTCTCTCCTTTCTAGGATGACTTCTTGAAAGAAAATCTTGCACACTACCTTTATTCATGCATCCATTAAGTTTACTTGGGCACCATCCTTGGCATAAGAGATTCTACAACTGAATAAGATAGACATTATCCTTGTCCTTGAGAAGCTTATAATCTAGTGCTGCAATGTTTGACACAGTAGTCACTAGCTACATATGACTATTTAAATTTAAACTTGAATCATATACTTTGTATGTGAAATAACCTTTACAGTATAATATACTGTATAACTTATAAATAAAATACGTGAAATTTGAAAAATCGGTCCCCCTGGTAGCACTAACCACATTTCAAATGCTCAATAGCTCCATGTGGCTAGTGGCTGCTATACGCACAGCTTAGGTCAGAAACATTCCCATAACTACAGAAAGTTTTATTGGACTGCACTGGTCTGGTGGGAGAGGCAGACCCTGAACACATAACTGCACAATAACGAGGAGAAAGGTCTTACCGGCTACAAAAGGACAAGGCAGGGTGCAATGAGACTAGTTCTAGAAGGGAGAGAGAGAGGATTGAAAACACTTCCTTGAGGAAGTGACATTGGAGCTGAGTCCCCAGAGATATGTAGGAGTCATCGAGGAAAAGAGATGGGATTAAGGGCAGTTCAGACAAAGGGAACTCTGTGGGGAGAAAGCGCAAAGTCAGGCCAGTGGGGTATACTGGACAAGTGGCTTGGGGAAGGCCACAGAGGGTAGCAGGGACCAAGCCATATAGGACCCTGTAGTTCATGACAAGGAGTTAGAACTTCATCTGGTGTTTGCTCAATCCACTTTCTCTTCTTTCTTACAAACCCTGTCTTTCAAAATTGAGCTTAAGTACACCACTTCATTGAATCTTCTCCTGGTCTTAAACAGCAGCAGGGGTAAAAGATCTGGGTTCAAATCCTGACTCTACCACTTATTATCTGGACGGCCTTCGGGCCAATGACTTCATCTCCCCAAGACTGAAAGCTCATCTTTAAAGTTTGAATAGTGACAGTCTCTGTATGGCAGAAAGATCACCATTCAGGAGCTCTTGGCTCAGTTCCTGGCTCCAAGTAAAGGCTCAATCAATGGCACTCATGTGATTTGTTTTCCTCCACTTTGGATTTGTTTCTCTTATCCTCCAACTTGTTCAGGTAGTAAAGCACCAGGAAGCCATGGTCTTCCTTTTAGAACCCTAAGAAAACGTCCTACTGAAAGCTAACGGCAGTACACCTCCAAACTTGAACTTTTGATCTTTCCTCTACCTTGCTCCTTTTTCAGCCTCAACCATCTCAGCGGATGTACCATCATCCTATTTGGGCCCAAAACTTTGGAGTCAAGTTTGGCTCTTCTTTCTCTTGTATTTCACGTCAATTCATCAGGAAATCCCATTGGTTTTGCCTTTAAGCTATATCCAGACTTCAGCTACTCTTCTCCACCTTTACTGCTGTTTCCTGGTTCAAGACCTCACCGTCTCTCACCTGGAGGGACTGCAATGGTCACCTTACCGGTTTCCTGCTCCTGCGCTTGTCTCCCTCCAGCCCGTTCTCAACACAGCTTCCAGAGGGATTGTTTAAAAGTCAGATCACATCCTTCCTCAGTTCAGAACCCTCCCGTGGCTCCCCATCACCTGTCTCTTCCCCTCTCCCACCAACTCATTCTGCTGCAGCCAGTCCGGTCTCCTTGGTGTTTCTCAAACATTCCAAGTAGGCTCCTGCCTCAGGACCCACTTCTCTGTCTAGAAAGTGTTTCCTCAAAGTATCTGCTTCCCCTTTGTCAAGCCTCGAATGCTACCATCTCACCAAAACCTGCCCTGATCACCCTCTTTAAGATTGAAGCATGGCTCCTAACAAAAAATGAAAATAACAAGCATTGATCAGGCTGTGGAGAAATTGGAATTCTTGGGTACTGTCAGTGGGAATGAAAAATGGTGCAGCCTCTGTGGAAAACAATGTGGTAGTCCCTTTAAAAATTAAAAATACAACCTCACTTCTGGGTATATACCCACAAAACAACCTAAGGCAGAGTCCTGAAGAGATATTTGCACACCCCTGTTCATGGCAACATTATTTTCAATAGCCAAAAGGTGGAAGCATCTCTTGATGGAGAAGTGGATAGACAAATGTGGATGATCCACACAATGGAATATTGTTAGCTTTAAAAAGGAAGGCAATTCTGACACCTGCTACGTGTGGATAAACCTTGAGGACATTGTGCTCAGTGAAAGAAGCCAGTCACAAAGAGACAACTACTGTATGATCCACTTGCACGAGGTACTTAGAGTGGTCAAGTTCATAGAGACAGAAAGCAGAATGGCAGTTGCCAGGGGCTGCAGAAGAAGGGGGAGGGGAGTTGTTTAATGTGTATAGAGTTTCCATTTTGCAAGATAACAAGAGTTCGGCAGACAGATGGTGGTGATGGATGCACAACATGAATGTACTTAATGCCACTGAACTGTACTCTTAAAAATGGTTAAATGGCAAGTTTAATCTTAGGTGTGTTTCACCACAATTGAAAACAACGCAGCCCTCTTTCCTCATCCTCCAGCACCATGTTCTGCCTTTTCCTTGATCATAGTGCTTATCACCTTCTAACGTACCATATAATTTACTTATTTATTGTTCGGTGTATGTCTTCCCTCACTAGAGTAACAGCTCACATGGCAGGGGTCTGATGTATCTAGGTACCGGGGACATCACCTTGATTCCATCTGATTCTGGATTCCAGTGTAGACCCGTATATGTAGGCTGAGAAATTTTTTAAACTTTATGAATGAAAACCCAGAAAAATCTGTTCTTCACCTTAATTATTCTCCTTAACAGTGTGGCCATCTTTATTAAGTTGCAGTGGCTACACAGCTGGGTCCACCTGGAAAGATCAGACATAGCTTTGTTTCATCATATTTATCTATCTGCTTCCCCATCCCATTCTTAAATCAGGGAGCCTGGGAGAATGCAGAGTGACACACTGATTACATGACCCTCTTCTTGATATTGTCCCAGGCAAACTCTTTGGGTCCATGGTAACCTTGATAAGGACTCATTTTTGAATTCTAGAGAAGGACCTAGAAGCAGGTTTTATTTCCTCTAAATGAGGAGACCTCTGCATGATGCTTTCTCTCTCTCTCTCTCTCTCTCTCTCTCTCTCTTTCTCTCCCTCTTCTCCTTTCATCTCCATGGCAACCCTGTGAGATGAGAATTTTCATCTCCATTCCACCAGGGAGGAAACAGACTCAGAGAGGTAAAGTATTGAAACCCAGGTCAGTTTGTACACCAGAGCTGGGCTCTCTTCTTCCCTGAGTCGGACCGCTGCTCTTCACACAAGACTCTAAATGGCACCCTGAGATAATCACAGTTTGGTTTAAGCTTTCTTTTCAGTCTGACAGATTCCTGAACTCAGGGGATAAAGGTCAAGAAACTCAAATGAAAAGAGGAAAATAAAAAAGTCCTCATCTAAAATGCCCTAATCAAGTCTCAGACCCTAACTTACGGTACAAGGTGAATGAATTTCATGATGGTACAAACCAGATCTTTATGTTAACAGCTATTTCCTCAAGCTCTTCTCTTCTTTAAATAGTGAAATTATGTAAAATAAACGTTCCTGGTTATTTTGGTGAATTATATGCTATCTATACCCCACAAATGCCAAGGAGTTGTGAGCCAGTCTGTTTTGAAGGCCTCATACATTTAACATATGCCACTGCTATTTTCTTTCATATTTTTTTTTCTTGGGAAATCTTAGCTTTGGTAGTTGATACATACTTTTAGAAATGCAACTGATTCAAAATGTACCTTGGCTTTCTGAGTCTAATTTAATGTCAAAGGTCTCCTTTCATGTCCGTCTGAAAACATGCATTCGTACGTAAATGTGCCCTGGATTGTTGTGACTTGCCAGAGAAGGAATGTGAACAGGTCCTGGTTTAAGACTGCAGGGAGCTAAGCCAGTTTTTCAAAGTCACGTTTCACAAAGGTCATTGTACCCTTTGCTCAAGGCAAAAAGGCAAGTTGGGTGAAGCCCGGTGGGGGGGAAGCTAATATTTACTCAGTGCATGCACTTGGCCATTCATCAAGCTCAGTCAGTCTCCACGACAGTACTGCAAGCCCTGCCATCATCCCTATTTCATAGATGTGATGTGTGGCCCATGCTGTCAACAGGAGTTCTGTAAATAGTCACGATCATTATGTATATTGATTATTAAAGCATAGATGTCCAGGTTAAAAATTGCAAACATTACAGAAAGGTCCAAAATAAAAAATAAAAAAACAGTCCTTTTCCTCCAAACACCTTGTTTCCACCCAGTCCTCCTCCCCAGAAGCAGCGGTCTTCGGCTCCTCTGTATCCTTCCAGGATGTCTAGGCTCTAGAAGCATAAATAATCCACAGCAGCACTTCTCAGTCTTACTTGAACTGCGCACACTGCCTGGGGACCTGGTTAAAGTGCAGATGCTGATTTAGTAGGTCTGGGTCAGGGCCTCAGGCTGCCTGTCTAATAGCCCCCGGGGGAGGCGGGGCCTCTGCTAGGAGAGCATGCCTCCATCATGGGATCACATTCTAGCCTACGGCATAATGAGCCCCAACCATCTCTTCCTGTTGCCTCTTACAGATTAACTTGTGTGTCCGTTTGTGTATGTGTGTTTATGGCGGTAAACTACACATCACATAAAATTTACCGTTTTGATCCTTAAAAGTGTACAGTCAGTGGCATTAAGTACATTCACACCATTCTGCAACCATTACCACTATCTGTCTGAACTTTTTCATCTTCCCAACTGAAACTCTATACCAATTACACCCTAACTCTTCCCTCCCTCTAGCACCTAGTTTCTGTCTCTGTGAATTTGGCTCTTTTGGGGCCAAATACGTGGACAATATTTGTCCTTTTGTGTTAGGCTTATTTCACTTGGCATAATGTCCTCAACACTCATCCATGTTGTAGCAGGGGTCAGAATTTCCTTCCTTTTTAAGGCAGAATAATATTCCATTGTATGGCTAGACCACACTTTGTTTATCCATTCACCCATTCATCCACTGATGGACACTGGACTGTTCCCGTCTTGGCTGTTGTGATACAGATCCACTCAAAAACATTTTTTAGAACATTTTCTTAATGGATGTGCCATAATCTATTTCATTACTCCTTTCCTGATGATTGTTTCTAGGTTTGCTAACACTTATCACATTTAGTTAACCATGATCCCATGCAAAGCTGCAAACAGCCTGCTAGCACTGGAGGAGAAGAGCATCCACAGAGTGGCTGCGAGTGGGGACTCTGGGAGGGCAGGTGGCTTTGCCAAAGTCTGGCTTAGACACCCACTGTGTGACCTTGGACCAGCTCCCAGCCCCTCTGTTCTTGAGTGTTCTCATCTGGAACATGGGGATAGTGAAAGTGAAGGTTAAATAAGCTAATCAAATAAGCACAAACGCTGGATCGGACACACGGCAAGCCAATAGTCCATATCAGCCACTATTTGTAAGCTAAGTCCTTGCCTACCTGTGTCCGTCCCTATGATGAGTTGCCCGCATGACCATTCTAGGTGGGCACACAGAGCATTTTAAAGTTTACCCAATATCACAGATTACCTTCCACAAAAAGTAACAGTGGTTGCTATCAGTCATAGAAAGAAGTATTGGGTCCAGGAGAGTCCCTCAGGAGAGGGTGTGACAAAAGCAGTAGTCAGGGGAGATTATCGGGCCACCTGGTCATTTCCTTCTCTGGTGTCACCCTCAGAGTCGAGGTCAGTGATCCAAGGACCTTCCCTTCATCCCTGAAAATGAAGTGATGATGCGAGTCAATGCTCATGTCCTTCCTTTGCTTAATAATTATCTGTTTTTATCTTGTTCGAATACCTTGGGGGACTGTTTATGCTTTTTGGGGGGGTTGCTTCTTAGGGACAGAGCCCCCTTCTGGAACCCACTTCATACCACCCATTACTCAGCAGGTTTCAGAATTGAAATGTCCCAGCCTCAGGGACCACACTGCTCAGATCTAGCCATACTATTCCCTCAGAGAAATGTGGGCCCCTGATGGCCAGATATCCTACTTTCTAAGAGGCATCAGAAGTCTTGCATCTTATGTGAATTCCTTCAAGTAACAAGATTTGGCATCCACTTAAAAAAATACCGTATAGGCAACTTTGTTGTGGGCATAATGTAGCCTTCAGGTGACCAAATTGTTATCTCTGTTACAGAGAGGTGAGTCGAACATCTGAAACACAGGTGCTTCCAGACAGTATTCACGTCTAGAATGAACCTATCCTCACCCCAACAGCCCACCGTGTGAATAGGGTCCCTTTGGAGTTGTACAGTGCCCAACCTGTACAACCATAGGTGGCAGCCCTGATACACAGCCTTTGAAGTTGTCACCCCCTACTGTCCAACTCAATAGAAATGCTAACCTCCTACCCATTCAACTCCCCTGACCATGGAAAAATAAGCCTTTTGCCTGGTTTGGGCACGAGAGCTGTGCAGCAAGACTGTGCAGGGGGAGTTTGAGCCTTCATGACCAGATTTGCTCTGTCCTCTAGGGTGGTGAAATTTCGTCGCACGGGAGAGAGTGCAAGGTCAGAGGACGACACGGCTTCAGGAGAGCATGAGGTCCAGATCGAAGGGGTCCGCACGGGCCTAGAGGCGGTGGAGCTCGACGATGGGGCAGCTGTGCCCAAGGAGTTTGCCAATCCCACTGATGGTGAGGGGGCCCTGCAGCTGAGACATCAGCCCTGCCCACAGCCAGGGGCCCTGAGATGCCACCGTTTCCTCCCCAGGTGGCACTTTCAGAGGGACCTCATGAAGGGGCAAGTAGGAGGGCTCAGAGGGCCCAGGGGTGACACTGGAATGGGAGCTGAACCTCCGTGGCTTCCTTCAGCAAGCAAGGTTACGTCACCATCCCTGCCATCAGCATCATTGCATTACACTTGGCTAGGACGGCACAGGGATATGGATGCTGTTGGTGATGATGTGATCATTATGGTGATAGTGATGATGGTGATGATAATGATAGTAGTGATGATGATGATGAAGATGGCGATGATGATGATGGTGATGTGATGGTGGTGGAAATGAAGACAGTGTAATGATGGTGATAATGGTGGGGGTGATGATGATAGTGATGAAGGTGGTGATGATGGTGATGATTATGATAGTGATGTTAATGGTGGTGATGATGATGATGATAGTGGTGGTGATGGTGATGGTGATGATGATGGTGGTGGTGGTGGTGATGATGGTATATATCTGCACATTCTTTTTAACAATTGGGTTATATTTTATAGTATGGATATATAAACATAAAATTATAATATATGTCATCATTTATTTAATCAATTCCTGTTGATAGACATTCTGCATTTTCCAGCTTTTCCTTTTGTAAACAATGTTGCAGTGGATTCTATAGCAAGGTATCTTTCCACACTTGTTGGAATGTTTTTCTAGGATAAGTTTTAGAAGCAGCATGTGCTGCCATTAATGAGTTTGCCTGAGGATCCCCCAGACTCCCCCACACCAGGACAACTGCAAGATGCCCTAACTCCCTCCTCCCCTCCCCCTTTCTCCTTCCCAGATACTTTCATGGTGGAAGATGCGGTGGAAGCCATTGGATTTGGAAAGTTTCAATGGAAGCTGTCGGTTCTCACTGGCTTGGCTTGGGCAAGTATTTCCAAGAGACCCTTCCGTATGCTGCCGCACTAGGATTCCATGATCTACAAGGAAGGACACGGTTCTTTCCACACAGAGCCTTGGCTTGAATCAATAAGTTTTATGTTGAGTGAAGCTGGTGGTAATGAAGGTCAATGCTTGGGGGAAGTTGGGTAATGTTGGCAATTGCCCACAAGGAGGAGTTGTAGCTTCTGGCTAATTAAATGATTCTCAATCCTTTGGGGCTCAGGGCCACTCTAAGATAATGGAGTCATCTGTGAAGCTCACCCTAGAAAACCAAGCACAGAGAAAAACGAGCCCTTTGCTTCATGAGGGTCATGATCCCTTGTTAAAAATCCCTTCGTTGGCCTATTGCAAATAATGCATCTAGACTATTAGTACAACTGAAATTCATTTTTGAAATTGTTTTTCCAAATGGATCTTTAATTTCCCCATGTCATTTTCCCACTAATTTGAAAGGCTACCTATATTGTCAATCACATTCCCACGGCCTCATGGATCTGCTTCTGAACTCTCGTTTCTGTCCCATTGTTCTATCTAGTCCTGTAAAAGATGTTTAATTACTGGGACTTCCTAGTATGTTTTAATATATTAAAATGTCACGCTTGTTAAATATACTAAGAATGCTACATGAACAATGACCTCTAACCCAAAGACAAACTAATCTTTAATTGAACTAAAGAGAAAAGATCCTTGTTTCTCTATCTCCGTAAAACGTTTTTCTTATTTTTTTTATTGAATCATTTTTTATTGTTATTCTATTACAGTTGTCCCAATTTTTTCCCCTTTGCCCTCCTCTGCCCATCAATCTTTTCCCACTTATTCAGGAAGTGCCCCTATTTTTTTTTAAATATGGAAAATCACACACAGAAAAAAAAAGTTTAACGTCTAGTCATCAATTCCTGCATGATACCACACTGTTTTAGCTACTAGAGATTCTAGCACATTTTAATGTGTGGTAGGGTGCTCAGCAGGCAGGAGAAGAGGGCTTTCTATATGCTCTCTTGGGGTCACGGAGCGAGGGGTCAGCCGTTTAGGCACCGGGCAGCGTCCCGGCCTCCTGACGTTGCTTCCTCCCTGCAGATGGCGGACGCCATGGAAATGATGATCCTGAGCATCCTCGCGCCTCAGCTGCACTGTGAGTGGCGGCTGCCCAGCTGGCAGGTTGCGCTGCTGACCTCGGTAGGCAGCCGGCGCTCTCTCCTGTTGCACACAGTTCTGGTCCCCTGGGATGGCCCGTGGGGGGTCCCCCTCCTCCTGCTGCTGCCAAAGGCTCAGCAGAAGAGAATTACACTCTGCATGGAAGTGCCATGACCTCAGCTTCCTCTGCTCTCCAGCGGGTTGGCAGCCAGGGGGACCCCTGCCCGCAAAGGTCCCACTCCCTGGGGGCTCCAGACATCCTGCTCGATTGCTAGGAAGTTGGAAGCCACCTGGGCACGTCACTTAGACCTCACACACCTCACTCATCCAAAAACAAGATGCCAGTACCTCCCGGCCTCCTTTCTCCTGCCTTGCAACCTTTGATATTTTCTTAGCAATAGGACAAAATATTTCTTTGGTATGGCTAGAAATTAGCAAAATGCTAACTCCACAGCCATACCGCCTGATTCCAGCCCAGGCTGCCCCACTTACAGATATGAGACCCCCAGCCAAGTGACCTTCCCTCTCTGAGTCTCAGTTTCCTCATCTGTAAAATGGGGACAACAATGAAAACCACGCCCTAGGATTGTTGTGAGGTTCCAACAGTAACACCACGTACACAGAACAGTGTTTGCACCTTAGCAGGATCTCAGTGAATGTTGGCTCATTATTATTATTACTAGGGTATGAGGTCGCAGGTTCAGTCTATGATTCCCTTTCTCTGCAACGCTCCATGTCACTGTCTCACAGAAATCCTCTTTCCACCCACAGGTGGTCTTCGTCGGCATGATGTCCAGCTCCACCCTCTGGGGAAACATCTCAGACCAGTATGGCAGGAAAACAGTAAGGCGACCCTCTCCTAAGCGCATGTGCCCTGGGTTATCTCCATGGGGATGGTGAGAGGTAGCAAAACGGAGCTGCTTGGGCACTTGGGAGGCCCGATTAGGAGCTCTGTTGACATGCTGTGAGAAAACATTGCTCCGAGGCCTCTGTGGATTCCGAGGCCATGTATGTGTCTACGTACATTTCACAGTATAGAAGATGCTGCTGGCCCCCACGTGATCACCTTGACACTCACCGTTCACAGGAGGCTGGGGGCAGTCAAGGGTTGGGAGAGAAAGACATCAGCTTTCCTGCCCTAAAGTATCGTCTCTCAATCCCAGCAGGATTGAGCTCTGGGGCCACCAGGGGAGCCTGGTCATTGAGTCACCCTGAATTGACTGCCTTTCCTGCCCCTCCTGGGACTACCACCTAAGTAAACTATTTGCACTAGAATTCTTGTCTAAGATACAACATGAAAGGGATTTGCAAATACAAAGGGAATATACAGGTCTGGAGTTGCATGGAGCTCTTACTGCCTTTAAAAAAAAATGTTACCTATTATTTATTGTTTGAGAGAGAGAAAAACATCAATTTATTGTTCCACTTATTTATGCATTCATTGGTTGGATGCTTGTATGGGCCCTGGTCTGGGACTGCACCTGCAACCTTGGTGTATTGGGACAGTGCTCTAACCAGCTGAGCTACCTGGTCAGGGCTGAGCTCTTACTGTTTTGTTACTTCGTGACTTTGATGGTCTCCTTTGTACTTTAGTTGCTTTTGTTTTGCTAGACTGCACTTGAGCTCTTTGATTCTTTTGGTGTGTGAAGCTACAATGCTTCAAACTATAAACCTTGGCCTTAGATCTCAATAGACGCAGGCAAGCTCTACTTGGCAAAGCCACCACTCCACTATTGCTCTTTCTGAGAAATTGTGTTCCCTGACCACTTTGTTCTTCTCTTCCTTGGACTCTCATCAGCCTGCAGTTTCTCCAGAGGCAGCGTAGTGTAGAGGGTATGTGCTTGAGCTCTGAAGTCAAGCGGACCTGGGTTTAGTCCTGGCTCTGCTACTCCTGGCTTTGTGACCTTGGGCAAGTCCAAGTCTAGACCCTTAACCATGATGCTAGGGGATTGAATCCATAGGTGTTTGGTAAATATACGTTGGCTCAATGAATGAATGAATGTTTAAATAGTGCTGTACAGGAAGCAGACTCCAGCTGCAGCCCTTCCTTCTGTGACTGGAAGGAAACACGTGGGCCAGCAGACACCTGGGAGATGCTGACTAGTAAAACCACGGGGAAGTGGCTGTGGCAGGGCCAGAGGCGGCAAGGTTAGGAAACTAGCTGTAGCCATGGTGGACCAGAGAGAGGCTCTTGGTTGGTTTTAGGGGCTGGAGAGGTTAGTTGGAAAGACCTCTCTAGACATCCTAGAGAGAGTAGGAGCTGGGTTACTGTGGTCTTCCGGGGCAGCTTTCTAGACTCTGCCCCCATCCGCCCTCCCACCCACTTCCTGTTTCTGGAGGGTGTGAGTCACTGCTTTCGTGATTTTTGTGGTTGGATAATAGAGCAGAACAAGTTCTAGAGGGAGGGAGGAAAGCAGGAGGAAGGAAAGGAAGGTAGATTGAGGAAAGGAAGGATGGAGGTTGAGGAAGGAAGGGAGAGAGGAAGGAAGGAAAGGAGGGAAGGAGGGAGGGAGGGAGAGATGAAGGAAAGGAGGAAGGGAGAAAGATTGAGAAAGGAAGGAAGGAAGGACGGGAGGGAAGGGAACAACCCTTTAAAGTCAAACAGAGCCATTTCTGCGATGGAGCCGAGCACCCCTGGAAGGACTGGAAACCTGTGGCTGGCTGCCGCTGGACCTAACGTTAATCTTCAGGCCTATAAAATAACGGAAGGAGAAGAACTCTTCTAAGGTCTTAACACGGCTTCTTCCTGAGCAGACTGGGTGTGGGGACAAACGATTCATTCCTCTGCCTCTGGCTAAAAACATGTTTTATCTACTTGTTCTCGAGGCAAACACGCACGTGCGCAGAAAAATCCAGGAACTTGTAATGAGGAATTATACAGTGCCCCAAATTCTGTTATCCAACTGCTGAATACTGAAGCCATGAAGACTGTAGGGGGAAAGGAGGAAAAATACCTTAATTTGGGACCTGAATTTGCCACTGGGTGACTAAAGCAAGTCACTCCCCCACCTTGGGCCTCAGTTTCCTTATTTATATTGAAGCAGGTCGGATTAGGTAATAGCTGATACTAACAGCTACCATTTATTGAATTCCCAAAACTAAAGAGCCAGTGGGTTTTTGTCCCTGGAGTCAGTTCTTATCACTCAGTAGGAGATGTCGGGAACATGGATTTGTAGCGTCGGAAGCCGCAGTGGGCAGAGCTGTGGTTGGTTAGTGATGTCTGCCATGGGGACAGAACAGGACCGATAGCTGAGTTTAGTAAACTCACTGAGGGAAGGGGCGGTGCCTGTGTCGTTCGCAGACTCAGCCCCAGCGCCTGACACAGCACTTGGCTTCGGGCAGGCACTCAATAAATATTTTCTGAGTGGCTGAGCTGGATGGATGAGAATCAGATCTCGTTTCTGTGTTCTGCCACCTCTCCTCTCCAGACCAGCTGACTGCACTAACGAGTTGTCTTTGTTTACCCAAAAAGTCCGCGAAGGTCATTATAGCGTAGGACCGCGGCTTCCCTTGGAAAAGTGTGTTTTATCCTGTCACCAAGGGCAGTGATTCATGCAGTGTTCCCAGGAGGGAGCCCTCTCGACTACAGATGCCTTTGTGTTTAGAATGAGCCTCTGAGGAGAAAGCGCTGAGCTTGGATTTGAAAAAGTGTCAGAGATGGGTTTTCTGTAATGCCATTTACTGAATCTTGTGGCTTCAAAACACATTTTGGCACCTTTTAGAGCAGTGGTGGGCGAAGAGGGGGTGACTTCACGTGTTTTTGGTTGTCACAACTGAGGGGAAGGGTGCTACTGCCACCTACTGAGTAGACACCAGAGATTCTGCTTGAAACCTCACAGTGCCCAGGACAGTCCCCACCACAGAGAGTTACCAGATCAAAAATGTGAACGGTGTCAAGGCTGAGAAACCAGGCACTGAAAAGGAATGTGCAGACAGTGCCCAGTGGCCTCCTTGGGAAGAGTTAGTCCTTCATCATCTTACTGTGTCACCTGGAGACCATTCAACCCTCATCTCAATATTTGCTGAAGGGACTTATTTGGGCTAATGAAATATTGACATAACATCATTGTGAAAAGCATGGGCTACGAGACCAAACTGCTTAGGTTGACGTCCCAGCTCCTCCGGTGACAGGCTGCATGACCTCCAGGAACTTCCTCAACCTTGCTGTGTCTCGGTTTCCTCATCTGTAAATGGGATAATGATAGTCTCTCCCTTTGGGCTGTTATGAAGAGGAAATGGGCCCTCATACAGAAAGCTCTTGGCCCAAAGCAAGCATTTCAAAAATGTCCATTATTATCCCCATCACTTGCCAAGCTCATGGTGCCAATAAGTAGCAATGCCAGTGTTAAAATGCAGGTGTGTCTGGCTCCAGAGTTGACATCCTTCCGCCTGACCATGGCTGCTGGGAGACATGACTGAACTATCCCCAGAATTCAGCTGATCGGTAGGACATTCATCCGTCTCAATAAATCAAGTTTGGGGGGCTTCCTGGAGTGTTTCTCCAGCTCTCCTGACCAGCTTGCTAAATCCCACAGCCAACGCAAAGCTGGCTTGACCAGAGACAGAGGAAAGAAAGCACCCCGAGACTGCAGGGCCCCCTTGTCCCCCGCATGGAGTCCCAGCCCAATCTCAGGGAGGATGGTTTAGACTCTAATTATAAACCTTCCCCAGAACTCCTCCAGAAACAGCGGGCAAGCTGGGCAGCTGGCGAGCTTTGGTGAGCGCTGAAAATCTCTTAGCTCCTTGGTCTGCCTCCGCCCAGCTGGGAGCTTTCTGTGAGGGCGTCCGCTGCGTGACTTTGCAGGGGGATCACATATGGGGTTGGGACTCAGTGGGCCACTTCGGTTCCTGCAGAAGTTTCTACAGCCTCGGGGCTTGCGGCAGCCACAGAAAGGCAGGGCAACTTTGGGGGTGTGGACTTGAAGGGATGGAAATAAATGCATCCAGTTCATGTCCTAGTGAACCTGGAGCCAGTTACTTCACCTCTGTGAGCCTCAGTTTCCCCTTCTGCAAAATCAGGGGACAACAGTAAGAGCTCATAGTGCTGTTTAAAGAAGACAATATACAGAAGGCACTTAGAACCGCATGTCGTGATGCCTGGTTAGCCCGTGATCATTGGTAGCTGTTAATTGCTTGGAACTTGAAGAAAAACAATTTCAAAATAGGATCAGGTCACCTCCTAGTTCAATGTCTGCAGGTGCATGTTATCCCTAAGGAGGGGAGGGAGGTGGCTGGCAGGCACTAGGCCTCTTGTTTCAGTATTTTGAAGATTCCCCAGGTTTCCTTGCCCTGTGACTATTTTTCTTGAGCATAGTTGGAGAATACTTGCCTTGGGAGGGCAGTTCGAGAGCCTGCAGGTGACTGAGCAAACTCCTCTTGGGGGTGACGGGCCTGCCACCCAAATGGCAGCAAGACTTTTAGCTTCTTGGAGCAGGAGCTGGAAGCCTTTCCAAGCTACAGGTTATAAACTAATGAGCCATGGGCCAAATATGGCCCACAGCTGTGTTTCCTTTATTCCTTACAATGCTTTATAGGATTTCCAGTCAGATGCCTCTATTTCAAAAGTGATGTATTTTGCATAAAAATTTAAAAAGTAGAAGAACTATGAGTTATGGGGTTTTGTGTGTGTGTGTGTGTGTGTGTGTGTGTTTTAATTGGCCTATCTGGCAGCCTGGATCCACATTCTGTGAAGGTAACTTTTGATTTTAGAGACAGAAAGGAAGGGGGAAAGCGAGAGAGGGAGAGTCATTGTTTTGTTGTTACACTTATTCAGGCATTCATTGGTTGATTCTTGACTGTGTCCTGATGGGGGATTGAACCCGCAACCTTGGCGTATTAGAATAATGCTCTAACTAACCAACTGAGCCACCCAGCCAGGCCCATAATGGTAACTTTTGGCCAGAGCTGAGCAGAGGCTGATAAAGCAGGTCAAGTTCTCTTTCTTTCGCCCACACTCACCTGTCCTTGCTGCCTTACACCTGTGTGGTACATGCGTGTTCTCTGCCAGAGGGGATGGGGAGCCATCGAAGGCCCTGGAGTAGGGAGTAGCTCGTTCACAGTACAGCGTTCGGGGCCGGAAATCCTGGCTCCAGTTTTGACTCTGCTGATCCTGAACAAATCACTCCGCTATCAATACTTCGACCGTCGCTGTGCTAATTTGGAAATGAAAATCACGTCTTTCCAAAGGTTGCGGTGAGGAGCCATGTGAAAGAAAGTTCCATGAAGTCAGAGGCTCTGGCTGTCATGTTTCCTGCTGTAGCCCAGGGCAAAGTCCAGTGCCTGATGTTCAATACGTGGCGGGGACTCCCTGGCAGTACCCATGGCTTTACAGTAGCCATGGCACTACTCACAAATGGTTGCTGAGTCCTCATTTTCTGAGCAGCTGGAAAGTCCTGGCATCAGCACGCAAATGCAGGGCCAGCTACAATCTGCTGTGACCCCACAGGACGGGTCAGCCTGCCTGTCTGCGGTGCCAGGCATGCGGGCCACTGGTGACCTTGCTGGGATAACACAGGCAGCCCCGGGGGGGAGGCTTAGCCTGCGTACCCCAATCTGGGTGTCTTGTCTCTTCCTTTTCCTATTGTCCTGCTCTGTTTTCCTTCTTTTATTTTCTCTGGTGCTACTGATGTCCTGTTTCCGATTCAAGACTCTTTGGGTTCCAAGGAAGAAAATCTCTATTGAGTTAGCTTAAGTCAAAAGAAAGAATTAAGTATCTACGTGGCAGGTGCTAATTTCATAGTCATGGGTTTAGGGGTGCATAAATGTTGCTTTATTATTGCTGCAATACATCCAGGGCTTCCTGCTTGAATAATTCTTGTCCTACCTGTTCTCTTGTGTACGCTATATGTTTATTTGTACCAACTGTTTCTTTTTTTTTTAATTAAATGAATTTTGAAGGAAAAGAAACTTTGCAGAGCATCTTAAATGGGAAATCAGTAACAACTGCCCTAAGGAAATATAAAATAAATGCAATGAAAACAAAACAATGTTACTAAGTTCTAGCTGGTTATCGTTGTCCCACTGCTCTCTTAAGAGAGATTAGTAGGTGGTTAAAGACAGACTAGCACCACATAGATACTTCCTTTTGGACATAATCAGAAGAATGGATATTGAAACAAAAAAGGAATCACTTTCTTGCAAGGTGATTTAGTTATTTAAAATATTCTCTCTATTCTGGCTGCTGTGGCTCAGTGGATTGAGCGTCGGCCTGCAAACCAAGTGTCGCTGGTTCGATTCCCAGTCAGGGCACATGACTAGGTTGCACGTCAGGTCCCCAATTGGGGGCGCGAGTGAGAGGCAACCACACAGTGATGTTTCTCTCCCTCTCTTTCTCCTTTCCCCTCTCTCTAAAAATAAATACGTAAACAAACAAGTAAGTAAATTTTTTTTTAATAAATAAAATATTCTCTCTACTACTTAAAATCATTTTCCCAAAGACCTAAAATCATCTCAGAGACGTCCAAATTTCCCCTCCAGTTGTTTTAATTCAGTTTAGAGTTTTAAAGCTAAAATCGTAGGCTTTATACTTTTCTCCTAACACGTCCCCAAGGTGCTGGGGAGTGAACTTCAGCCTCTTACTGCAGTTCTCAAACCCATGTAAAATTTGCATTCTACTCCATAATAGGGCTGATGTTGGTTGCTATGTAAAAGCTATAATTTAAGTTATGTTTACTCTCAATTCTTTCTCAACCTCTAAGAGTAATTAACACTCCAGAAATATATAGCATGATTTCCTTGAAGCATTGTGTCCCTAGGTAGGACTTAACCTTGTCAAACACAACGCCCCCTTTATTAAAAAAAAAAGTCATTAAAATTTTTAATCATGTTCCTTAATTATCTAGAAATAATTTCAAAGAGAAAATGAAATAAACACTCACATAATTTTAAAAAGAAATCAGTTAAACCGCCCTAACTATGAGATGAGGGAGAAGTTTTTAAAAGGAGATAATTAATAATGTAAGATTTATTTTCAACATGCAAATGTTCATGTACAACTCTGTCTAGATAATAAAAGGAAGTCGTGAGTATTTGTCCCTGATTATAAATAAGCTTGAATTTAACTGAATCCTGTTGATGTTTTTTCTTTCTATTTGACATTTGGAAATAAGATTCAGACCAGTCTGTTTGTAGGTACACATCGAAGCCCTGTGAAAGGGGACAATGCTGAAAAGTGTTCCCTTGGGGACTTCAGCACCACACACAGCACTGTCATTGGCAACGCGGTTTTCTGAAATCATGAACAATCTTGAAAACTTCCAGATAAAACAAAGCACAATCTTCCTTTGATTTAGCTGGAAGTTGCCTTCCTGAAAAATTAAATATAGTATATTCAATCTATATCCCAACCCAAATCTGTCTGTATGTAAATCGGACTGAAGATCTAGGTGTAGGGAATCATAAACAGAGGTTCCAGCTGCATAATGGTTGGGTGGGAAGTTTGGTTTGAGCTGGACGAGGCTTCACTGGGTCTCGTTCACCGTGAGACATCTTCCACCTCTGGGCCCTGGCTAGTAAATGTCAATCATTGGGACAACCAAGAATGCCCCACAGTTTTGCCACATACCCACTAGAGGTTGGCAGCACCCACCCAGAGGACCCTTGTTTGTGCTGGTTACCCTTTAACATGATTCTGTGGGTGACTTTAAATATGTGGGGCCACGTGACCTGGAGGTGCTGAGAAGCCCCGTGACTCGGTGTCTCCCTTCTCTGCAGGGGCTGAAGATCAGCGTGCTCTGGACACTGTATTACGGGATCCTCAGTGCTTTCGCGCCCGTGTACAGCTGGATCCTGGTGCTCCGGGGCCTGGTGGGCTTCGGCATCGGAGGGGTCCCCCAGTCGTAAGTAAATACCCAGCTCTGGCCTCCCAGCCAGGTGATCAGTCACCCGTGTTCATGGCCTTGAAGAAGGCGAAGATGGCTACAGCAAGGCCTCTGGTATCAGGGAGCTTGCTGTAACCAGAGAACAGCATCATTATCAGTGTTGTAATGATTCACAATGACAGAAGCAGCACAATAGCTGGGAGGTCGTAAAGGTAGAATAATAATAAAAACAATAGATCTAGCATGGATTGGTCATTACTCCTTGACACGTCACAGCAGCCCCAGGAAGGATGTTATTGAATTATTGCAATTTCCGTTTTACAGTTGAGGATGCTGAGACTCAGGGCGTGAAGTCATTTGCCAGAGTTCCACAGTATGTAGGTGGGACTAAGAATCCAAGTTTGTCTCCCTTTGACATTCCTGTTTTTAACCAGCATGTACACTGCCTCTCACCCCCCTGTAACGTAAGCAAGAGGCAAGGGAGGGGGCTAACCATTGGCGAGTTGGGTGTTGTTTTGTTGTTGCTGCTGTTAAGGTACTGAGAGCAGTCAGAGCTGTAGGAAGAAGTCACCCTCTCCTGCAACGTTGGCGAATCCTAAAGCAAAGCATGGCAACAATCGAATATGGGCTGAATCCGATGGGCCAGAGAAAAGATCTAGAAGAGTAATGCTAATGCTGAGGCAGTGTGGCTAGACCATGGGCTCTGAAACCAGATTACCTGGTTTGAATCCTGACTCTGTCATATAATAGCTGTGTGACCTTAGGCGGGTCACTGAAGTTTTCTACACCTCAGTTTACTCACCTCTAATACGGGGAGGACAGTACACCTACATCATGAGGGCACTTAGAATATTAAACAACAACACAGGTAAAGTGCCCAGGACAGTGCCTGGCAGAACACTCAATAAATGTGAGCATGTATCCAGTCTGCTGAAGGCTTTGTTAAGTATCAGTGTGATGGATGGAGGATTCACTGTGTAATTTTGAGCAGAATGAATGGGGAGGGGGGAGATGTGACCACATGCATTTAACACAGGAACAAACGCCTAGATTCTTTCTTGCCAGTTAGAGGCTGCAGGGACAGTGAATGGCTCTCCATTCTCAGTCCTCCCCTTCCTTATTCATTATTGATCCCTGCAGGGCTCTGCAGAGTAGGCCTCTGGCATATCCTCCTGGATCTGGGATGAACTAAAAATCACTGGAGCCGGAAGCAGAGACCATTAAGCCAAGCCCATAAATCTGGGCTGGCAGGGGCTTGTGGCCCGTGTGCTCCATTCAGGCCCAACCCCAAGAATTCTTGCAGACACAGCTGCTACTGCATTCAGGGGCCATTCATTGTCTAGGGGACAGTTATCCCCTAGTGGCTGGAAAGGAGGCACTCACTGAAGTCCACATTCAATTCCTTTCCCTGGGCTGCTCAGGTCATGACAGCAGAAGCAGCCCCCAAAGAGCCACCTGGATTTTCTTCTCGTATGAGGGAAAGAAAGGGAACTTAGTATTCTCAACATCCACAGCAATTCTTGTTCAAGACGGTGCAATGAGAAGCGCTCATTTCTACTTCTTCCTCCACATTTTCTGGAAATGGCATAAAAGGTATAAGAAACAAAAGTCTTTCACAGTGCTGGAAAGCAGGAAAGGGGTGCCAGTAGCAGACTAGAAATTTTGAGGAACTTCTAGAAGATTCTAAGCAGAGAGAATTACAATGGCAGAGCCAGAGGTGAGAGAAACCATCTCCTAAAACTGCAAATGGGAGACATCTTTGAGGAGAGAGGACGGGACACCAGGGAAATAAAATAAAGGACACAGAGCATCTGGGCCTTTATCCCTTACCCTTACGTCATGAAGGTCCCCAACTTGCCTTCCTGCTTTCTGCCCCCATGCCCCAAATATCATGCCTTCCCATTTAGCTCTTTATTTTTTCAACACTACTATAGCCTTTCTGTTTGTTTATTGAGCTATATTACTACATTCCAGGCACTGGACCATGAGCTTTATACACATGAAAAATTTTAAAACTCATAAAACCTTAAGACACAGATATTATTATCTTTATTTTACTAGGGCTTTTAAGATGTTTAGTAACATGCCCAAGGTCACACAGCTAGTAAATGGCGGAACTAACACTTAAACTTCACTTGACCTCCCAGCGTATTCTCTGAACAGCTCTATTCGATGGCTCTTTTGTCTATGACAGCGGTTCTCAACCTTCCTAATGCCGCGACCCTTTAATACCGTTCCTCATGTTGTGGTGATCCCCAACCATAAAATTATTTTTGTTGCTACTTCATAACTATAATTTTGCTACTGTTATGAATCATAATGTAAATATCTGATATGCAGGATGTATTTTCATTGTTACCAATTGAACATATTAAAGCATATTGATTAATCACAAAAACAATATGTAATTATATATGTGTTTTTCGATGGTCTTAGGCGACCCCTGTGAAAGGGTCGTTCGACCCCCAAAGGGGTCGCGACCCACAGGTTGAGAACTGCTGGTCTATGAGGAAAGCAAATAAAAACCATGAACAAAATTACAGAAGAAATATCTTACCACCCAAGGAAGCCGCTGGCATCCCAGCTCTTTCGCTTCAGCCATCTACATAGAAATAATTGTCTTAATTATGCAATGTTTTTATCTAGTTATAAAAATGGCTCCCCTAAGTTCATTACTTGAAAACATTTCGATATTTTTATGTAATTAAATGTAGCTGAGAGTTCCCATTCATTTAGTTTCCATTCCCAATTGTACCGCCTCACAAAACCAAATGAGCAGGAGTTTGCTGCGTAATTTTTAAAAGCCCAACAACCAGAAGTCCTTATAATGTACTCCAAATCTTCAGTATAAGTACAAGTGATATTATTTAAACTTTTTAATTAAAATGTTTTCTTTCTATTTCATGGATATGTACTTGACAGACGGCACTCTCTAAGTGTAAGGTGTACAGCATAATGACTTGACTTACGTATCCTGCAAAATGGTTGCCTCGATAAGTTTAGGTAACATCCATCATCTCATACACAAATTATAGTATTTATAAGGAGCCCATCCCTCTGCTCTGATCTGTGCATTTCTGTGTCCCTCCTTCTCTCTTTCTCTTTCTTCTTTCCTTTCTTTCTTCCCCCAAAGCAGGTGTTCACATTGGTTCTTGGTGATAGCAGCAACAATAACCTTAACAGTGATGATGATGATGATGTTAACTGAATGCTTACCAAGTGCTAGGCCTATGCTAAGTGCTCCCTCACACTACCTCATCTTGTCCATTGAACAGTTCTATTATTTCCATTTTACAGATGAGAAAACCGAGGTCTGTGATCATAAGTGACTTGCTTAAGGTCAGATGGTTATTAAGTGGAGTGTGGAAGTTATCTGGCTTTATAACAAGCCATCCCACCACTTAATGACTTAAAACAATTATTTATTTAACTCGTGATCCTGCAATTTGGCTCTTTGGTTGTTCTGGACTCAATGGGGCTTATTTATGTGCCTTCAGCCAACTGGGAGTTGAATGGGGGCTGGCAGGGCTCACACAGCCACAGCGGAGTCCTCTGTGAGCCACAAGCATCTCATCCTCCAGCTGGCTAGCCCAGGCACCTGGTCACATGGTACCTGGGCAGGGGTCCAAGACAGCAAGCAGAAGCCACAAAGCTTCTTGAGGCTCAAGCTTGGAACTGGCACAATATCACTTCTGCAACATTCTATTGATCAAAAGCAAGTCACAAAGCCCAGATTCAAGGATGGGGACATGAGCTGCAAAGTCTCATTGTGAGGGAACATATAGATACAGGGAGGGGAGACTTAAGGCAACTTTTGCAAACTGTCTACTGGGTTCAAATCCAGGTTGTCTAATGCCAAAGCTCTTTCATTTGAACAAATATTGAGAAAGAGTTCTGAGCTTATGTAGTCAAGGGTCCTGGTAAATCATTAATGCCCGTGGGTCCCGAGTACTGATTGGAGATGATTCTGGGAAGGTAGGTGAGTGGTTCTGAGCAGGTGCTGTTCTCTTTAATTAAGGCAGGAAAGAGGAGTCACATTTAGGATGTCAAGTAATTCTGTTCTGTGTCTGTGAAGGAGCATTAAGAATGAAGAGACATTAATTCAAGCAGGAGAGTTAAATGTAACTTTATTTCGATCATTACAAACAAAACATGTTTGTTTCAGAAAAAATGTTAAATGCAAGTAAGCATCCTACCTCCCCCAAATGTTAATCGCCTCTAATTGTACCTACCACCTCACACACAAACTAAAATAAATACAAGACACAGGTGGGCGGGCACTCAGGCAGATCATTTCTTATTTCCAGTAGAGGGTGCTGTTTACTTCAGAAGAAATGCCTCTTACCTAAGAGGCTGGCACCTGACTCGTGTTTTAGCCACTCTTTAAAAAAACGCTGCACACCCCAGGTAGCTGCCCACCTGTTCTACCCGCAAGCCTGCCTCAGAAGCTTCTTCAGATCGGTGCCTACCATGAGCTTGCTCACAAACCTGCCCCTGACACAGCTTTTTCTTTCAAAGACTAAGCAGAAATGCCAAATGGAGATCACGGGTCATTTCTTTCTAAGCAAATGGCAAACCTCTGAGCACCAAAGTGCTATAGATGCGATTACTTGCAGTGGGGTGTTATTTATGCCCATGTCAGCTGCTTCTTGGCATTGCTAATTGTGTTGCTCGTTCTTTTATATTCAGTGTAATTGTAATAATCACCATACTTTGGATGGAGATCAAACAGCTCATTTTCATTATAAACTGCTATGAATAATGGCCAAGTGTGGGGCACGACAATTCCAGGAAAAGATGTTTCTTGTGGCGTAGGTTGCAAAAACAAGAAGTTGCAAACAATCTATGTATTGATCAACAGGGCTGCAGCTGTTAAAAAATAATGCTATTAATATGGAAAGCTTCCCAAACTGTCGTATTGGAAGCAGCTCTTGACACAGATTCAAGAACAAGCACAGCTGACCCTTGAACAACATGGGGGTTAGAGGCCCCACCATGCGGTCAAAAGTCCAAGTACAAATTTTGATTCCCCAAAAGCTTAACGACAGTCAGCCAGGTTTCACGTCTGCAGATTCAATCAGCCGTGAATAGAAAACACTGTTTTCCATCCACGGATGAGAAACTGCTGTTGGGAATGCAAAAATAGTTTTTGAGCCGAGTTTCGGTGTTGTTTGAATCTGTGGATGTGAACCTGAAGGATATCAAAGGGCTGGAACCCACCTGATTCAAATTCATGGTGTTCGAGGCCCAGCTGTAGCAGTTTACTCCGGGAGACCCTGCAGCATACAGCTCCAGATTGGCTCATTCCAGAGATGATCGAGGGCTGTTCCTGGGAAGTTAAAGTCTTTGGCACTCTGGTCTGCCACACAGGTTGGCAAAGCAATTTTTAATGAGCAGAGAAAGCACTCAGGAAAGAGTTGTAGGTTCTGGCAATTGGGAGTTGGAGTGGCCGGCCCCATAGTGAGAACAGTGCTCTGCGCGTGGTAAGTATAAAGGCAGGAAGAGAGGGAGAGAGGAAGAAGGAAGGAAGGAAGGGAGGGAGAGTTGGAGGGGAAGGGAAGAAAAAAGAAACATACCATGTTGCTTAAATGTATTTATTTACATAGAGAAGAGGCTGGAAGGTTGCAAAGCAAACTGCTGGTCATAATAGCTTTGAGGGAAGAGAATAGAAGAAAGATTATGAGGAAAACAAAGGATCGTCCTGTATACCCTAATGCATCCATGTACTACTTCACTTAAAAATTTTTTTTAAAGAAGACTGCATGACACCCTGACAAGTGTGACTCCAGTGGGTTAGGTGTCATCCCCGCAAACCAAAAGGTCACTGGTTCAATTCCCGGTCAAGGCACATGCCTGGGTTGTGGGGTTTCCAGCTGGGATGTACAAGAGGCAACCAACCAGTGTTTCGCTTCCTTTCTTTCTCCCTCCCTTCCTTTCTCTCTAAAAAAGAATAAATGAAATCTTTTTTTTAAAAAAGTGCGTGCTATAGGTTCATTATACAAAGAAAGCCTTGGCATCTAAGGCATGAATAGCTTTGCCCTTAGAATATGCTTTTGCGCATTTTTGCATGGTTAGTAGTTTGGTTTTATTTGGCAAGTAAAACGTAAGTATGCTCATTTTATTATTATTAATTTTTTTAAATAATGGAAGCACAGCTTTTGAGAATAGAATAAAATTCCAAAGAAATCATTCGTAGCGAGCACTGCAATCTTTTGTAACCACTTTGCGTTAATGAAATTCCTAGTAGCTTTTCTTGAAAGAGGGACTTGTAGGAGTATAAATTGGAACAACTTTTTTGGAACTATATATAGATTCCCAAAAGTCTTAAAAGCATGTATTCTCTTTGATTCAAATTTTACATACAGGAATCCATCCTATGGAAACCACATAAAGACAAAGATTTCAGCCGAAAGATCTTCTTTAAAGTATTGTTTATTATCATAAAACCATCCAATGAGGGAAATAATTGATGGGATGCACAATATAGACAGACCTGGATTAAAATTTTGACTTTTCCACTTACTAACTTGCTAGCTAGCTGCGTGACCCTGGTCAACTAACAACTTCTCTGACATAAACAGATACAGATATGAAAATGAGAGTTAAAGGTATGCACACACATAATGGAAACTATAATTACCTACCCCCATTGACTCACAGTGCTTATTGAGTAGATAAACCATATAAATTAAAATATCTCGAACAGGGTAAAAAACAGTGGCACATAGTAGTTCCTCAATAAAAGGTGACTATTATTCATGCATATGATAGAATATATGTAAGAGGATTTAAAATGGCATGGAAATATTTATAAATAGAATAAAAAAGAGGTTCAGAAATCCTGAGTATGATCTCAGGTAAGGGTTTAGAGTGAGAGAAAGAGACAGAGACAGAAAGAGAGAGCGAGAACAAACCAGGACAGAGAGAGGTAATATACTAAAATACACTGTGAGATGAGACTAGATAATATTGACCTTTTCCCCCATAATTTTCTCTAAAAAGAGTCTATTTGAACTACTAAAGCTCCTGCCTTTCCTCTGAGGCTCTTGAAAAAATTCTTTGATCTCTGGACAGAGGTGTCTTTTGTCATAATCCAAAGGACTTTTACAGTGACAAAACTATTTCTAAATCTCCACGGTATTGCTGAGGCCAACTTCTAAAAAGTTAGCTGCTCTGCAGGGCAAGGTGGTGCGGGTTGGATGCCACAGGAGCAGACAGACTGAGGCAGAGGTTCTTGTCCAAGTGATTTCTTCAGGGAATGCTCTCAGGAGTGACAGGGACAACCCGAGGGACAGTTCTACAGTGAAGTTGTCCACCATCCCACCACCTGATTTCCCCTTATGTTTTCCACTGGCTGGTGGGGAGAGCTCAATGAAAGCAATTGTTAAATTTGGGAGTCATTTGGGGTGTTAGTTAAAAGTGCAGATGCCAGGGCCCCACCCCCAAGAGTCTGTTTCTGAAGGTCTGGGGTGGGACCTGAGGAATCTACATATAAAGTCGCCATCCCAGGAAATTCTGAGGCAAGTAGTCCATGGAACACACTCAGGATCGTTGGCCTACAAATTCAGAAAACAGGAACAATCTCCGCTCACTCATGTCCTTGACCCCCTTTCTGTCTCTGTTTTCCCAGGGTGACACTGTATGCTGAGTTCCTTCCCATGAAAGCCAGAGCTAAGTGTATTTTGCTGATTGAGGTAAGGAGGGTTGGCTGGGTTTCTGGAGAATTCTCAATCTCTGAAATGAGGTTCTTGGGTGTCTTGAGCCACAGGACAAGGAAAAGGGTGTTTAAGAAAGAGATAACAGACTCAGGATGCACAGACTTAAATGGATCAGTGACGTTGGCTTTGACATGGTTATTCTGAAATATGGATAAGTTCTTCAATTGTCAAGACAATTCAGCCTTCTGTCCCTTTGGAAAACAATGGTGGCTGGCAGGTGGTATGTCCCTGTTGAACTGGAAGTGGCTTTGATCTGAGGGTTAGTGCTGGATTGCAGCTTGAGAGGACCAGACTCCCTCCCTCTGCCTGTATCATCCCACTCCACCTCACCCTTGTCTTGTCCAAGATCTCCATTCGTGGCCACCTTTGTGGCCAATAGGCTGCCTTCAAACTCTCTTGTCCAGCGAGTCCCTCTCAAGCCCTCCTGCCAGCATCCTGTGATCCATTTTCCAGCCATGATCTGGAAGATCTCATGGCAAACTCAGAGCTGCCCAACGGCCCCTCCTCCAGGCAGTGTCAGAATGGTATGCTTGTCCCTACTGGACACTGATGTCCACAGTGATGACTGTGATGCCACTTTGACCTTCCTAGTTACCATGACTACACTGACAATATTGATCACATCGATCCCATAGCCCAACTTAACTATCTTGACTGCATCCAGACCTGACCAATCAGGATGGTCCAGATGAACCAGTTGTTTAAATACTGAAATGCATGTGTGACAGCTGATTCTGAGCCTTGACTACCCCTCATCACCTGACCCCTTTAGGACCCTCCCCCAAGAACTCTTCGTGATCTAGCAACTAAAGGGTTAGCACCTGGCATTGTCAGGGTGGCGGTGGAGGAAGTGTATGACCAGGGTCTAGTATGATTGTCAGTGCTATCCCAGTAGTTAGACATTTTGATAGTCACCCCAGTTGTTAGCAACGGAAATAGACTGTGGCTAATTTAAGGAAAAGGAGATTTAGGAAGGCTCTTGGGGGCCCCCAGAACTGTTGGGGTAGCTAAAGGAGTGGTTTGGAAGTGGACGATAGCTGTGGAGTCAGGCTTGCAGCAGAAAAGAACATACTCAGATTAGGCATCTTGGAAGAGCATTTCACAAAAGGAGTACTCGTAATGGCCTTGCAGGGGTATTCTCACCACGGGCCTGAAAGGGCAAAGGGAGGGAGTAATCAGTAGCCCAGAGAGAGAGAGTGTGTGTGTTAGTTAGTTGTATGGCCAGGCCTGTCGGACGGGAGCTGTAACCTTCCACCGAGCAATGCAGCCAGCCCACCGTGACCCTGCGGAGAGGGAGCCAGAGGACTGAGCGGCCAGTCACTCTTTCCTTCTTCCCTCCCTCCCACCCCTGTGGGGGTCCCTGCTGGCTGCACCCAGTGGGAAGCCAGAGGACAGGGAGCCTGTGGACTCTGGGTGAAGAGGATGGGGAGTGACTTGGAGAGGCACACAGAGAACACGCAGCCCCACGGGGCAGAGGCAATTCTGATCAAGGGCACCGGAGCGCTGCTGGGCAGGGGAGATGGATGTCAGTGGACAAAAACCAGCATGCCCGCTACCATTCTGACCTCACACAATATTACTCATATTGATCTCCTTAACCAGAGCTGCCACAGCTCGCACTCCAGTGGGCGCCATGCAAATATTATAGATTGTGAACAGCACTCTCAAGAGATGGGCAACATGGCGGCTCTGGCCTACCCATATAAACCGCAGGCAAAGGGAGGGCTGTTCCATCCTCACTGACCCCAGGGACCCCTTAGCCATATGGATTCCCTTGTCTACAATGGCCCTGAAATTGCTCACTGTGTTAGCCAATGCCGCCCCCGTCACTGACTCCCATTCTTCTGTGCCAGGTGTTCTGGGCCATCGGGACAGTGTTCGAGGTCATCCTGGCTGTGTTTGTGATGCCCAGCCTGGGCTGGCGTTGGCTGCTCATCCTCTCGGCTGTCCCGCTCCTCATCTTCGCTGTCCTGTGTTTTGTAGGTATTCTTTCAGAGGTCACAACCTTTGCTACGTGACCTCCTGCTGTTCGCCATATTTTGGCTTAATTCAGCCTTCACATGAAACTCTGACAGAAGCGCCAAATAACAGTACAGTATTCCCTCACTTATCGCGGGTATTATGTTCTAGACCCCCCGCGATAGGTGAAAATCCGTGAAGTAGGAACCTTACATTTATTTTAGTATTTATATATATTTTAATGTTTTATAAACCCTTCCCACACACTTATAAACCGTTCCCAGTTCCTTAGTAACCTTTCCCATTCCCTTATTAACCTTTTCCACACTTTTATAAACACTACTTATGTTCTTAAACATATTCTACACTCTTAAACCTACGTAACTTTAACAACATACGTATACAGTACCCCAAAATCCCGCGATATAACGGAAAATGCACGATAAATAATTAAATATAATATTTTAAAAAACCCCGCGATACAGTGAGGCCGCGATAAGTGAACCGCGATATAGAGGGACTGCTGTAGTAGGAACAGCAACGACACTAGCTGTGTTATCCCTTCCAGGCACTGGGCTAAGCACTTTGTCTGGGGCCTCCTGTTTAATCCTCTCAGCAAGCCTAAGAGGTTATCCCCATTTTATGAATGAGGAAATGGAGGCATAGAGAGGTCAAACAATTGCTCAAGGTCACACGACCAGTATACTCAATGGCAGAGTCAGGATTTGAAACCAGTCCTCTGGCTCCAGAGTCCCCGCCCTTAAGGTTTCCACACACAAATGAGGGTGAGGCTGGAGCCACCCTAACCTGCCACACGTGGGTCTCCTGTCCCTACAGTGGCTGCCGGAGAGTGCAAGGTATGATGTGCTGTCCGGGAACCAGGAAAAGGCCATCGCCACCCTAAAGAGGATAGCGACAGAAAATGGAGCCCCCATGCCACTGGGGAAACTCATCATTTCCAGACAGGTCAGTTCCTGGTCCGCTGACTCTGCGGCTGTCGTGTCCCTGTGTGTGCAGCAGGGCACATGGATGTACATGAGTGGGGCATGCGTGCGTGTGATCACGGGTGTACAGGGATTGGGTGGGGGTGCGGTGGGCAAATCCTGCGAGGGGAATCTGGCGACTCCAATTGGTATATTTTCACAGCCACGTCCTAAAAGTGCCACCTGGAGAATTTAGCCAATGATTAGAGGAATGTAACACAGTGTCCCCTAATGGATCACGTAACTACTGCTTCTGTTTCACCTTTCAGCACCGATGAAGTCTGATTAGCAAATGTGATTGATCGGCAAAGGCTGGACAATAAATCCATATTAGAAAGCATCCTGATAGGCTTAGATCCCCGGTGCTGTGCTCAGAAGACATTCTTAATGGATAGCGCATAGCTCTGGTGGCAACACCATACGGGAATACACCACAGTCGGAATTTACGAGCACCTTCCGCGTGCGTGTGCGCAGACGCACCAAGCACGTGGGGAAAAGGCGATTAGATTCAAGGCTGCGATCCCTGCCCTCATTCATGCCAAATACCCTTTAACAAATGACAGACCCTGCAAGGAAATGATCTTTTAAAATAAAATTATATTTCTAATTGTTTTTGTATTATGGAAAAAGAACTGAATGAAATTTCACCAGGTGAGAGGAGCTGTTTTTGCATGGTCTGACGATACAGGCCTAGAGACAGATCCAAATCTACTTTTGGCAGCATGATGGTCCAGGAAGGCTCCAAGGAGGTGGTGAATTCTGAGACAAGAAAAAAAAAAAAAAAGAGAAGGGCTTTCTGGAAGCAGACCAATTTTCCAAAAGCAAGTTTTCCTGAATTAACTTGCCAATGTATCAATTACCAAAAACGTGTTTTCAGGATTGTTCTTTTTAAATGTATTTTCTCTATGTACATATTAACGCAGTAATTCATCAATATATTCTCTCTAAATAGTCCTAAATATAGTCAATAAATACACTCTTAAATATATTCAATGAGCATATTTAATGAATGCTGTCTCTTTTGTTGAAGGATATATTACCAAAATATTTTTATTCATGAAGGCAATACTCATAGACTAAACCACCCATGGCCTATAATTTTTTTTAACTTTTAGCATATTTAAATAAGAAAACATTTCTGAAACTGCTACTAAGAAAAATATGTTCATTAACTATATCTAAGAAGAATATAATTAGTCATAGAATATATATTTTAAAAGAATATTGTGAGGCAAAGCTTTGAAAAATTAGCAAATTATATGAAATTGGTAAATGGATCACTTAGCTAATCTGTCTTTTGGCAAATGGCTTTTAAGTGACTTCATTGTCACATTAATTTTTGTCACATTAATTTTTATCACCTTGGGTGCGAGACATGATATGGTTGGACGTCCCTTGGACTGGTTTTCTGCTCCCTGGGTCCATGAAACTACCTGAGAGGTGTCAGGGGCCCCCAGGGGTCTGCTCCCCAGCTTCAGGATTCCAGGATGGGGTAGGAGGTTCAGAATGTCTCCATCCTTCGGAATCAAGACTCTGGAAATTGCTGGGTCCTGGTCTGAGAGGCCAATTTAGCCATACTGGGCTGGGGATCTGAGTTCTCGGTTCTTGGAGCTTCAGTGTCCAGCCCAGAAGAAGCCCCCCTCTCAGCCACGGGTGTCCACCAGCCGGTACCCACACATCTGCATATTTTTGTCTTGAAACAGGAAGACCGAGGCAAAATGAGGGACCTTTTCACGCCCCATTTTAGATGGACAACCTTGTTGCTGTGGTTTATATGGTAAGAGCCATTTCTTGACACTTTGATCCCCTGCATCTGTGCCCTCTTTTGGGTTTTGTTTTAACACGAAGCACAGAGAACTTTTTGATCTCAGGCAGCATTTGCAAAATTCAGTAGTTTGAGCATCACTTTCCCAAACCCTGTCTTATCCAGATATCACCTGTACTATTATTTTCCTAGTCTTTTTTCTTTAACTTGACTCGCTTTTTACTCAGATAAATGCCTTTGAAAAGGAAACTTTATATGTCTTCTTTAAACAATAAAACATTTTAATTTCAGGCCATAGACACAAGGTGCTCTTAAAGATAAATACAGGAAAAAGTTGCCAGGTTGATGGTTTGCCAAAGGCACTGAGTGGCTGTATTTAAAAGATAGAGAGACCGAGAGGGGAGTTGCTAAGGACTCATTCACCTGAGTAACTCATCACTTAAGTAAGACTGGGATACAATCGAAAGAATTGAAAGGAAACTTAAGAGGACATTTTTTTTCACGAGATTTCATATTTACGCTGTATCAGTTTCCTGCTCCACCCGTGTCGCCTTGGGTACCACCAGTGATACAGGGCCTGTATCTGGGGAACCATTGATCTGGTCAACATGGGCATTCTTCGAACTTGCAGTTCTGATCATGTTCTACTTTTCTTAAATAACAGTCATTGGCAGGGGCTGGAGGGGAGGCTTTTATCTCCACAACTAGTCAAGTTTCAACTCTTCTTTCAACTCTCTACCACATCGTGTGCATAGCATTCACAGTGCATGCCGCTGGCCTGGGTAAGGCTTTGTGCCCTGTTTTGCTTAAGCAGTGATCAGCCAGGGAGCATCCATGAAAGCGGTCAGTTGTAGACAAGAGGAGGGAAAAGCTTTGATACTATACAGAACGGGGCTCCGTTTACAGAACTCCATCTATGAACTCTGCCCCTACATTCCTAAGAGCTGAACCAACTCTCCAAGCATTTATTAAGCACCTACTGTGTGCCCCGTATAAAGGTGGAGTCTGTAGGAGTTTTAAAAAGGAGTGTGGAGGTGGGTATAGAATTGAGAGTATCTATCTTTGGGTGCATGTGATTCTGTTGGGCTGGCACTATCCAAATACGGAAGCCATTGTTAAGAAATCAGTATCTTTGCTAGCACATATTGTAACCCAAGGAAATCAATCGTTGGCATCTGATTGTGACTGAGTTCCCACATACTGTACTATGCTGGATGAGAATGTTCTAGTCCTACAGACTTGAGCATTCTGGTTTCTGGGACAGCCGGGAATTAACGAGCTGTGTTATTATGATCTGAAATTCTAATGAAGTCTTCAGACTTCACACTTTTACTGGACACACAACAGCTATTTAATAAATGCTTGGTGCATTGATTTAGCTCTTTGGAATTTGGGGAAAGAGCTGGAACCCAATTCTATTTATTATTAAAGCTTCCCACCCACCCCCCTTTCCTATCCAAGTTGAACAGACCAACTCAACCTGAAAGCCCTGACAGGTGTCAATACTGTGCTTTCTTCCAAATTTTGGTCCCCCCCATTTTTTGCTCTATTGCCAGTTGAGTAAACAGGCTTGTGGGTGGCATGTTGGTGATATAATACAGTTCTTGCTCTTTCAGAGGACACAGGATCAAGTCCCTTTATCACATCACTGTGGTTTGTACCTAACCTCGACCAGCTCAGGGGCCCCAGGAAAGCCCCCAAAGGCCCAATTCTTTACCTTTCTTCCTTCCTTCCTGGCAGGTTTTCCAATGCATTTTCTTACTATGGATTAGTCCTGCTCACCACAGAGCTCTTCCAGGCAGGAGATGTCTGCAGCAGTGAGTATCCCACCGCTGTTTACCAGTGAACTACCCCTCCGCCCAGCACACACTGTCACACACACACGGTCACACATGCGGTCACACACACGCTCCCACCCCGGGTCTGCCCTCACAGGGCCTGCCCTTGCACAGACCCCAGTGACCTTCCCCCACAGACTCCAGGGAGAAAGTTTCTGCAAAATCTGAGCACAGAAGACCTGGGCTGTGGGCTCCACGGTGCTCCATTGAAGCCTGGACAATCTTGTCGTGTTAGAAGTGACATGACAGCAGAGTCACTTTTTTTCCAATTTTTATTGATTTAGAGGGGACGGGGTGCAGGAGAACAAGAGAGAAAGAAACATCTATTTGTTGCTCTACTTATTGATACATTCATGGGTTGATTCTTGTATGTGCCCTGCCTGGGGATCAAACAGCAACCATGGTGTACGGGGATGACGTTCTAACCTACTGGACTACCGGCCAGGGCTAGAGTCACCCCTTCTAGTGCTCCATGCAGTGCAGCACTGAGTTCGGTGGCTGTGACCCTGCGCAGCAATTCTCATGTGAACGTTCATTCTGAGAACCAGGTTGGATCTCAACTGCGGTCACACAACAGAATCACTCGGGGGAGCTTTTAAACACCGCCAGCACCAGTTAAGCAATGCCCAGACCGATTTAATCAGCATCCCTGAGGTGGAGCGCAGGCATGAGTGGGTTATAAAAGCTCCCCAGGTGATTCTATTGTGCCGCTGGAGGTAGGACGCACTGGACAAAAGGAATGAATAAAAAGCAAAGTCTCTATGCCTGTCTCTGGGCTTTCAAGTCATTCTGTCTTTAAGAGAATATGTGCTTGCTTCCTAGCATTGAACCCAGGGTGGGGGAATAAAGGGATCAAGTTCCTGCTCGTCTGCAGGATTTGCCCAATTATCTGTTTTGTATGAAGCCTCTTTAATCTTAGTTAATAGTTTTGTCTTGCGGTGTAAGGATTTAGTGAGATGGTGGAGCCCCGTCTCACTGGGGGAAGTGGGAGTCTAAATTAACCGCTCCGAGGAAGCAGCTCAGTTGTAGGTTTGGGGTTTGGTATCCAGGGAGCGTATATTGCATGCCCCTAACAGTGGGCCTGTTGATGCAAAGCAGAGGATCCAGTGGGATGCTATAAAGTGGGCTTGGCAACTTTTTCTGTAAAGGGCCAGAGAGTAAACATTTTAGGCTCTTTGAGACAGACAGCCCAGACGTAGCAGAGGAGCAGTTAGGGACAACGTGTAAATGAAAAGCTTGCTTGTGTTCTGATAAAACCTGATTTGTGAAGACAGATTTGAATTTCACATCATTTTTATGCCACGAAGTGGTATTCTTTCAGTTTTTAAAAATCACTTTAAAATGTAAAAACCACACTAACCCATGGATCAGGCAGAAACAGGCAGGAGATCAGATTTGAACTCCAGGTGATAGTTGCCAACCTCTCTCTGCTCTCTCTTCTCTTTGGGTAGGAGAGTAATTCTGTGGAACAAGACCACAGCAAGAAATCAGGGAAAGTGAGTTCTAGCACCGCATAGCTGTGGGACCTTAGGCAAGTCATTCATTCATTCATTCATTCATTCATTCAGTATTTTCTTAGTACTGGCCAAGTGTTAGGATATATCACTGAATACAAAAGACAAACATCCCTGCTCTGTGGACTTACATTTTGGTAGACAGAGAGAGAGAGAGAGAGAGAGAGAGAGAGAGAGACAGACTAGCTTAAAGCAAATTTCATAGTGTATTGGAAGGTGATAAATGTCTTAAAGGAAAAACTAAAGAAAAGGTAAAACTGAAATTGGAAAAGTTGGCATTTGTGCTGCCTGTCACTACCAGAACCAATAAGTAGAGACAAGGATTGAATCTTTATGGCGCTTTATACAGATGCCTGAGATCTGAGAATATGGCAGGTTACATACCCTAAAAACGACCTTCCTATCTCACCTCAAGCCCTCCTTCTTTTAGGGAGAAGGAAAAGGTAGGTAAGAGGTTTTGAAAAGGTTAATTAGATAAGTTTCAGTCCCGAGGTGATTTTCCTAGTATTTCTTTATCTGCTGATCAACAATCCTTTATCTGTGTCCCCTCCCTGGAACACAATGGCTCAGATCCCATCTCCACCTCTTGCAGAACACCTGGGGCACACAGGTTGCACACCTTATTGACCTCCTGGGGTCAGGTAGGTCATGCATTCCACTTCCCAGAATAACAGCTTTCCACATGCATTAATCACGGAAGCCTATCAACTGTGACTGAAGTTAAACCCTTTAACTCTTGAGTTCCCCCATCAAAATCATGTCTCTCATACAAATATAAAATGGACACATGTCAAAGATTTTCTTTTCTTTTCTTTATCAATTAACGAATGAATTGGTCATTAAGAACTGTGAACTAATGAGATTTTACCTATTTGCAAGCTAGCAAATCAGCCTTTCACAGTTTGCATAGATGCCAGCAGAAGACATGACACTCCTGGGTCAGAGACAAAGGACTTTATTATGCACAGTAATAGCAATAGTGAGGTGGCCAGTATTTTCTTACACCTGTTCCTTAAGCCCCAGTTCCCAGAGGGCAACATAAAGAGGGGCAGGTGATATCTGCAAAAGCAGTGGGCTGGCTTACAAGAGAGGATCCCTGAGCTTAGGGCACCCAGATCTTTTACACTGGATGGTAGGCCTGGCTGCCCACCCTTTGCCCTGCAGGGTGACACTATATCTTTGAAGGTTATAAACAAAGCTACCCTTTTCGCCAAAGGAAATACTCTATCTTTCAAGACTGTTTGCTAAATAAAAGCCCTTGACAAGATAGTCCAGAGCAGTGGTTCTCAACCTTCCTAATGCCGCGACCCTTCAATACAGTTCCTCATGTTGTGGTGACCCCTGGCTGGTTTGGCTCAGTGGATTGAGCGTCGGCCTGCGAGCTAAGTGTCGCTGGTTCGATCTTCCAGTCAGGGCACATCAGAGAAGGAAAACTCTGATTCCAAAAAACCTCCGCTGCCTTGCGGCATACCTCTTCAGGGGAAAGGCTAAGGGAGTAAACCCCGACAGAAAATCCGGAGCCGGAGTCCCTAAGGCGGTTTGACGTTGTAGTCAACACCGGCAACTCCTGCGGCGCACCTGAAGCCAAGCTGTATTGACTCCGTCTTTCCCTTGGACCCTTCAGCTGCGAAGAGAGGGGGGGTCTGCTGCATGGGCAACAGCAGACCCTCCATATCACCCTGCCCAGGCTCTGTAGCTTCAGCTTCACTGGAGAGGACACTCCAGCGTCATCGTAAGATGTCGATTCAACACGGGAGGAGACAGATACCGTGTCACTCCCGAGTCGGACTGCACAACCATTCTCGGCGGTGCAGATAGACTCTTAAGAAGCTACACCATCGTCTCTCAAGACGGACGGCTGCCGACGACGACGGTGACCCCCAACCATAAAATTATCTTCGTTGCTACTTCATAACTGTAATTTTGCTACTGTTATGAATCGTAATGTAAATATCTGATATGCAGGATGTATTTTCATTGGTACAAATTGAACATAATTAAAGCATAGTGATTAATCACAAAAACAATATGTAATTATATATGTGTTTTCCGATGATCTTAGGCGACCCCTGTGAAAGGATTGTTCGACCCCCCAAAGGGGGTCGCAACTCACAGGTTGAGAACTGCTGGTCCAGAGCAAAGGCAGCCGGTGGAAGCATGAGTGACCCGTGGAGAATTATCTGTTAACACCATTAAGGGGTTACAGCTGGTTCAAAGGATAACTCAAAACACATGTACATGACAACTGAGAACGCTGAAACTGATTTTGAATTAGAGGCAAAACTTGTCAGTATGCATAAGGCAATAGTCCATTGCATCGCCACCAGACACAATTTGCGTTTTGATGGATGAGGATCATTTGCATTCATATCAGTATTCTAGAATGTGCAGTTGTAAAATAGCTCAGTGATAATAAAAGGTGAGGTAATCTAGAAAGGTGATTTGATGGGGCATTTTCGTCAATTTCAAAGTCTGTTATGCTATTTTCTAACAAATACTTTTCCAGGGGCTTGGGGGAGAGAGTAGAGAAGAGTCAAGGGAGGTCGGGGTGGGGCAGAGCAAGGGATAGTGTGTTGGTTGAAGTTTTAAATGAGATGGTCAGAGTGGTCTCAATGAGAAGGTGAGATTTAAGGGAAGGCTTGAAGGAGGTGAGGAAATTAGTCGTGGGAATGTATAAAGTGCCATCCAGGGAGAGGAAGCAGCAAGTGCAAAGGTGCTGGGGCAGGTGTACGCCTTACTTGTTGAAGGAACAGCAAGGGGGCTGTTGTGGCTGGATGAACGATGGAGAGAGAGAGATAAAAAGTGGGATCAAGGAAGTGATGGGGGCCAGATAATATAGGTGGGGATCATTGGGACCACCCTAGAGTCTGTCTGCCACAAGAGCACCTAGAAGGTGCTAATTCTGGGCTAAGCACATTCATGTTCACAGTTTGCTTTCATTCTCTCAACTATCTTGCCCAGTGGTTTTATTAGCCTTGGTTTTTTGTTTTTCTTTCTTTTTTTTTTTTTTTTTTTTTTTTTTGATGAAACTGATACTCAGAGCCGTGAAGCTATAGCGCTGCTGGGCAGGATTCACACCTGAGTCTGTCTGACTCCTGAGTCTGGGCTCTTTCCACGACACCCCTGCCAAATCATACTCAAAGAAGGTGTGAGGATCAGGAGGGTGTGGTTGGAGGCTCTGCACATTGCTTGTCCTCTCTGTGTCTCCCACCTCCCAGTTTCCAGCCGGAAGAAGGCAGTAGAGGCCAAGTGCAGCTTGGCCTGTGAGTACCTGAGTGAGGAGGATTACATGGACCTGCTGTGGACCACCCTCTCTGAATTCCCAGGTGAGAGATGTGTGGGAATGGGGCAAGCCACTTTCCTGGTGCCACCTGGAAGCAAATCCCAATTGCAGGGGAGCTGGGAATTATTTTTTCAACTCTGAGCTACACATTGTCAAGAACTGTGAAGGGGCTGAGATTTTACTCTACTTGAAGGCTAGCAAGTTAAGCTGCCCAGTTTCATGCACGCTGGCTGAAGACATGAGACTCCTGGTCAGAGACAAAAGACTCACAGCACAGCAAACGGCATGAGTAACATATCAGTGCCAGCTCCACTTGCCCCAAGTCCCATGGGGATGATGAGGAAGGATCCAGGGAGATACTACCGTGCAATGGATGTGCAGCACAACTGAGAAATCTCAAGCCTCAGGAACTGAAATCTTTTAAAATAGGCTGCCAGAAACCTTCCCAGCCTTCATCCCAGAAAAAGATGGCATCTTTATTTCACTGGACAGTAAACAGATGTGCCCTTTGCTCTAGAAGGAGCCTGTATATCTTCCGAGGCTATGTCTATAAAAACAACCTTGAAATGAGAGCCTGGAACGAAAGGGCAGCTAGTAACTGCTCACAAGATGTAGCGAAATATGAAAGACCAACGGAGAATTGTCCCCCAACACCGGTCACACTGGAAGGGACCAGCAAGATGTCAAAAATCCAAACCTGCACATAAAGCAACAGTGATGTAGCTTTTTCCTTTAGAAGCAATAATGATTATTATAATAATATCTAGTATTTATTGAGTGCTTACTGTATACCAGGTACTGTGCTAAACATTTTACCAGTAAGTTCTCATTTGATCTTGTGAAGTTGTATAAGTATTTCCATTTTACAACTGGAGACACCAAGCCTTGGAGAGGTGTAGCAGAAACTGTTCCCGCAACTTGCTGCTGCCAGTGTGTGCATCTCTGTGCCCGAGGGCTGTCTCAGGAGGAATGAAAAGCCTAAAAGCAAGCAAAGTGGCCAGAAGTGCCAGGGAATTAACACCTGGGAACAGCCTTCACCCAATGCCTGCAGGAGTTGGTGTGTCAATGCCGCGGCTTCCTCGCCCATCAGGCAGGAGAATTCTAAGGTGCATGTTTCGTGCTGGCTCCCAGACTCCTACAGTGGAATTCGGCAATTTCAGCAGCAACTGCCCGCAGTGGTAATTGCTTGATAGGCACCGTTGTTTGGTGTTTTCCTTCCCTGTCTCCTACTGGCGCTGCCTTGGACGACCTCTCAAGTATGCACTTCGTATTCGCACTCTTGCCGCAGAGTCTGCTTCTTGGATACCCAGCTGAGACACTGAGCCCCACAGCTGCCAGAGCTCAGACCTGGGGTCCCACCCTAGAGCTCAGAGCCCTCACGCCTCTACTACACCATCTTGCTTTCTTCTAAAACACTTTCCTCATAGAGTATAGGAAGGAAGAGTAAAGACTCTGGAGTTGAACCAGCATGACCAATTGCCATTTCTGTGACTTCAAGCACTGCCCATTTCTATGATGTGATCTTTCTAAAACTCTGATTCTCCTCCTTTATTTATTTTGTTTATTGGTTTATTCTTGGTTTTGGTTCACTGACACATCCCAAGCTCCTGGAACAGTTCCTGACATACAGGAGGCACTCAATGTATTGATTGTATAAATATGGAATAGATCTAAAAATAGATGTAAAAGAGGTAATAGATGTAAAAATGCTTGACCCAGATTTAATAATTATTGTTGTTAACAATAATAATAAGCACTATGTTATACTGCCTCTACAGAGGTCAGGAGTGTTATTTTTATTTAATTCCATTTTACAGATGAAGAAATTGAGGCTCAGGGAAGGCAAGGGACTAACCCAAGACCACATGGCAAGTTAGAGGAAAGATGAGGTCTTAGAACCCACGTGGTTCTGACTCTCATTCCAGGTGTCCACCACCTGGACTCAGTGAACACCAATATTCAGGTTCCCCTTGGTGTCTATATTAGTTATCCATTACTGTGTAACCAATTTTCACAGGTTTTAGGGGGCTTAAAACAACACATATCTATTATAGTTTCTGTGGGTCAGGACCCTGGGAGTGGCTTCCCTGGGTACCCTGCCCAGCGCAGGGTATTTCACAAGGCTGCGTTGGAGGTGCTGGCCCAGGGTTTGTGTCTCATCTGAAAGCTCATCTGCAGCAGGACCTGCTCCCACGCTCAGTCACATGGTTGTTGGCAGGATTCAATTCCTCCGGGGTCGTTGGGCTGAGGACCTCAGGTTCCTCGCCTTCAGTTCCTTGCCAGGTGGCCAACAGGGCAAACGCATGAGAAGCAACAGTCCATCACTTCGGCTGTATTCTAGTCATTAGAAGTGAGTCACTAGGTCTGGCCCACTCTCAAGGGGATTGTACAGGCTGTGAATACCAGGAGGTGGGGGTCATTGGAAGCCATCCCCGTAGCTGCCTGCCATTGTGCCCTGCTCCCTTCCAGGTGTCCTTGTGACTCTGTGGATCATTGACCGCCTGGGCCGCAAGAAGACCATGGCTCTGTGCTTCGCCGTCTTCTCCTTCTGCAGCCTGCTGCTGTTCATCTGTGTTGGCAGGTGGGTGGTGAAACCGGCTCTCTCTGGCCAGGAGGCTGATTTCTCAGGTTGTGGGCCTGCAGGTGTGGATTGCACCCCCCAGGGGTCACCTGAGGGATTCCTTCCAGCCCGTCACTAGGACTGAGGCTCCTGACTGCCTTAAAACTGACCAAAAGATCAGGCTCAGAGTTGGGGAGCCTCTGATGGGGGTGTGGACAAGAATGCATTTTGGTCCAGGTTTTACTCCAATATCGTCACATTTAGACTTTTGACAGCCTCTCCCAATGAGATTGTGCAGATAGCTATTTAATTTATGTGTGGGTTAAAAGTGTTCACTTGTTCCATGGAAATATGTTAAATAGGCCCTGTTTTATAATCCTCTTCTGGCTCAGAATATGGAAGCGGCCTGGGCCTCCCTTGACCTATGAGAGGACCCAGACAAAACCTGATGAGGAATCTGTGCAAGGTCTGAATATATAGCCCAGACCATGAAATATTGATACTCTGAGACATTTATGGGAACAATGGAACAGAAGGTTGGGGACCAGGATAATCCTAAAAATACTGAATAGAAGTTTACTTTCCTTGGCTCAACTGAATCCTGGCTCAATACCTGCCCCACGGGGTCCTATCTGGACTTCTGATTATTTATATCCCTTCTCCCCAACCTTGGCCCCCACCCGGGCTCCTCAGATGTTTCCATCTCTCAGCCTGGTGTTTTAGAGAATGATAAAGTTTTTAAAGCAGGCTTTTAGAGAGGACACCAAGACATGAGTACCCGCATGCCTGCCTGCATCCATGTGTGCTGAGTGAGGGTGGGCTTTGCTGGTTTCTCGGGTGTAAATTCTGCCTGGGCAGGAGTGCTTGCTCATCCTCTTTTTCTCTCCCTAGAACTATGCTTACTCTGTTACTCTTTGTTGCAAGAGCGTTTATTTCCGGAGGCTTCCAAGCGGCCTATGTTTACACGCCTGAGGTAGGAGCGGTGTTGGGGAGCAGCGGGACAGTGAGGGAGGGAGGTCTGTCTCTGGAAACACCCAGCTTGGGCTCCTTGGTATGGAATTTGTCCTTGGGTCTGAGAGACAACTATGAAGCCCTTCATTATTTCAGGCTATCTTTCTACAATTTTTTCTGCTTCTAAAAATTTATGTTCTGCGTAGAAGGTCCACATGATACAGAGCTGTATAAACCAAAAGTGAGAGGACCCCTCATTCCTCTTTGCCAGAGATATCCTTCTTGGATAGTTCAGTGTAGGTTTTTTCTAAGCATTTATTAATGTAAGTTAGTGCACGTGTGAAATTGAGAACTGAGCAATTGAGGGGAGTTTAATAAAGGGCATAATTGCAGTGGAGTGGGGCAGGGCTTAGGGAAACTACAAAATGGCAGAGCAGCACCACTGGGATGGGGGTGGCTGGGGATGCTGTTACCATCCAAGTCCTGAGAAAGGAGGTATGACAGGGTCCCAGGAGAAAGGTGTGTAGAGAGAAGCTGTGACCTTTAGTTACAGGACACAAGTGGCCTGAGACAACCTGGAAAGGAAGGAGCAGGAAAATAAATACCCCAGCCTCTCTCTCCCACCTCCTGCCCATCCCCCACTGGGGCTGCCCATTAACTGAACCCAAGTGGAAGCCAGAAGGCCAAGGAGCCCTTTGTGGTCCACATAGGCCAGCCGCCAGGGTAGGGAATAAGGTGGGCGAGGCTGTCCTGCCTCCAACGCCCCAGCTCAGTGGGAAACTCCCTGTCCAGCAGAGATTTCAGGAACACAGTGGAAAAACAAACTTATCCTGGACACTGTATTTTGTCCAGAGGGAAGGGAGGTGGCTAATCTCTTTAGGGGAGAAGAGCGCTGAAGTTCCGTCTCCCATGCCTTTTATGGAGGAGGGGATTTGGGAGATACAAGGTCAAGATTTATGAATCATCAATAAGCTTTCAGATGCTCGGGTTACAGTTGACAGTTACTGATTACAGATATCAATATAAAGAACACAGTGACCAGTCTGTGTCAGGGTCTATTAAACATCTTGATGCCATGCTGACATCAGGTGCAAGGCTTCATCCATTTCTAGCTACAGGTTGTTTATAGTTAACTAAGAGATAAGAGAAGCAGAGCAAGCTCTAAAGCACAATATGCATTCTTTAAATCCAATTCCCGTGGGAACCCTCTGAGTGGCCTTTGGTCCTGTCTGCTGCATAGCCTTTCGGTTTTCTGATGAGACTTAAAGGCCTCCCCAGGGGGTGGGGAGGTTGGCTCATGGCTTGGGCTACAATTCCTAAAACCACAAGGAGCGGTCCCCCACAGGTGGGGAAGGGTAGAGAGATGTTCCAGAGAGAAAGGGGGAAAACAATGAGCACAGAACATACGGATCTACTTTGTTCTTTTTAACAGCTGCAATACTATACTGCACTGCACTACACTGTATTGCACTATATAGTACGTATATACAGTATATGTTATATACTATAGTATATACTGTGCCTTACTATATACTATATATAAACTCTATTATATACCATACTATACTATATAGTACATATACACTATATCTTATGTACTATACTTGCTATACTATATAGTATACATACACTCTATATATTATACTATCTTATACATTACATATCCTCTATGTGATATATACTGTACTTTGCCATACTATATATAATTATACATGTTAATTATTAATTGATATATTAACATATAAAACTATATAAATTTATTATTATGTAATAGGATCTATAGTTCTAGTCTAATATGTATGTATGTGTATATGTATTAAGTTTAGCTTCATACAATGTCCATCAATGTCTACTGCATTGTAAACTGGACTAGTGGGTTGTGGCCTACAGTCACATCAGTTAAAAAGAAGGAGGTGGCAGGTAGCTGTCAGTACACTGATGTGGACAGGATTTTAAGGTGTACTGCTGAATAGAAAAAACAAGATTCAGACTGATATGTATAGTATGAGACCATCTATATTTTAAAAACAATGTTATTTTTTTCTTTAAGATTTTATTTATTTATTTTTAGAGAGAGGGAGAGGGGGAGAGAAACATCGATGCATGAGAGGTACATTGACCGGCTGCCTCTCGCTCATACCCCAATGGGGAACTGGACTTGCAACCCAGGTTGTGTGTCCTGACCGGAATCGAACTGGTGACCTTTTGCTTTGTGGAAAAAATGCTCCAATGCTATATATTTTCTAGATCTACATATTTTAACAGATCTGAGAGGATACATTCCAACTTCATAATAGTGGAGTCCTATGGGGAGAATGTTCCTGAGAGAAGGAGTAGATTAATAGGAAATTTAGGTTTTTTACAAGAATATGCTTATATGTTGCTTATGTAATTAACTGAGTTAAAATATCATATATAAATATATATGGTATGCATTCAAAACGTGTTTGTTGAGTGAATAAATAAAAGAAGGAATATAGGTGTCCAATCACAGAAAAACTAGAAGAATACACATAAAAATGTGACAATGGTCTCTGACTGTTGGAATCGTGCATGAGTTTTGTTTTTCCTCCTTCGGCTTTTCATTCATTTTAAGCTTTCTACACTGGGCATGGTGTTTGTTAGAGGCATGCTACCTCCTGTGACAAATAACTCCCCCAAACAGAATGTGTTGACACAAAAGAAGTTTCTCATGTATGAAACAGTCCAATGTGGGTGTGCCAGGCTGACGGACAGCTATGCTCTCCACAGTGATCCAGGGACCCAGGCTCCTTGCATCCTGTGACTCCCTCGTTCAGACTGTGAACCAAGGGTGATTTTTGCCTCCTTGGGGACATTTGGCAATCTCGATATTTTTTAGGTTGTCACAACTGGAATGGCAGGTGCGGAAATGTGACCACATCTAGTGGGTAGAGGCCAGAGATGCTGCTAAGCATCCTACAGTGCACACGACAGCCCCGTCCCCATTGTGCCCAAGTTGGAAACCCTGCCCTAAAGCCTCAGAGTCCCCCTTCCAGCCAGCAGAAAGGGGAAGAGAATGGGGAAGATATGCTCCCTTTGAATCACGGTGTCCTAGAAAACGCACAGTCCCTTCCCACTTTGCCCAGAGGAGAAGCAGGTGCATGGCCACTCCTGGGGATGAACTGAGAAGCCATGTAAACATTTCAGTCTCTCTCTTCGTGAAATGCCTTGAAAGTCCATAACCGGTGCTTCAAGGTGAAATAGTGGGAAGTGGCGGGTAGGACCGTACCTGGCTCCTGAACGGAGTTCCTGGAGGAGTCTTTGGTGACCACCAGGGCAGAAGGACCCGCTTACTGGGTTCCCACCCACAGCTCAGCCTCTCGTCCTCTTTCTCAGTTGAACTTCTTATCTCCTTTGGGGTAAGAATCTTCACCCCAGTATCTCACCCCTAGTGAGGTCACCAACACCTGAGGGAGTCTCCCTAACTTCAGGCCCACCCCTGGGGGTCAGTCCCATCATTCCTGAGCCAGAGCTGGAAGAAGAACTTGCATTTCCCCCCCCCCTTTTTTTTTATATATTTATTTTTAGAGAGGGGAGGGGAGGGAGAAAGAGAGGGAGAGAAACATCAATACATGGTTGCCTTTTGCACGCCCCCAGCTGGGGACCTGGCCCACAACCCAGGCATGTGCCCTGACTGAGAATTGAACCGGCGACCCTTTGGTTCGCAGGCCAGTGCTCAATCCATTGAGCCACACCAGCCAGGGCAGGGCTTGCATTTTTCAAGGCCACATCTGGTGGCTGTATTTCAGGTGTACCCCACGGCGACGCGAGCGCTGGGCCTGGGCAGCTGCAGTGGCATGGCAAGAGTGGGTGCTCTCATCACTCCGTTCATTGCTCAGGTAGGTGACACACCAAATACAGATGGGGTGTGTAGACAAAAGCCAGCACGTGGCAAGCAGTTACTACATGCTGAGCCTTCTGCGGAACCCTCTTGTGTGCATTATCTTATTTTATCCTAACAACCCATCTTAAGAGAAAAGACACATTGCTTGCAGATGAGAAAAGCTCAGAAGGGTAAAGGGACTTGCCCAAGGTCACACAGCTGAAAAGTAGAGAAGCTGGGGAATCAAACCCAGGTCTTTCCCATGCAGAAGACCTCAGGGGTGTCATAGAATCTGGCCAAAAATAGTTTGGATGAAAACGAGTAGGCCGCCATGATTTTATGGGAAACAAATGTTGCCGTTCCTGGTTTCTGAGTTGGATAATTAGGTGTAGTTGTGGAATTTTGCAACTCTGTGTGTCTTGAAGCATTTCCACCCATATGTAGGGATCTTATTTTGAAATCTTTTTGCTTTTTAAATATCTAATGTACGGGGTTTTTATTTTTATCGCTTTCTAAACTTGAGAGAAAAGCCACATCACACAAAAATTAGCCCTCGTGAAGTGAACAATTTCAGTGGCATTTAGTACATTCACAGTGTTGTGCACCCGCCACCTCTAGCTCGTTCCAAAGCATTTTCATCACCCAAAATAAAACTCTGTGCCCCTTAAGCAGTCACTCCCCAGTTCCCTCTCCCTGCAGCCCCTGGAAACCCCGCATCTGCGTTCTGTCTGTGTGGATTTACCTAGCTGGGTAGTTCACGTACATAGAATTCCAGCACGTGTTTTAGCCGAGCACTTCTGTTCTGCGCTGTTGTGTTTAGCCATTGTGTGCCACTGCCAACTAATACTGGCTGAGAGCTCGCCGTGTGCCTGCGTGGTGCCAAGTGCTGCTAAGGTATCCTCTCATTAGGAAGTGGACACTGCCCTTATGCCTATTTGCCAAAGGAGGAAATCAGGTCCAGCCCCGCTGTGTGCCATCCAGCTAGGAAGTCAGCGGAGGTACTGCTCCAGGAGAGAGTATCATTATAAGGAAGACAGATCACTGGGCCTGACGGGGTCTGGGTTCAAATCCCAACCCCATCCTTAGCATCTGTATGAACTTTGGCATGGTAGTTAACCCTCAGTTTTTCCCCCTGTAAAATGGGGACAGAGAACCCATCACCTGGTGCTGTCATGAGGACTAAGTGGGACAAGCGGACAGTGGCCACCAGAGGGTCTGGCATGATCAATAGCATCTCAGTGGTTGGTGGTCCACTCAGAACGGATGCTCTCACTGACACGCATCTTCCCCCTCCAGGTGATGTTGGAATCCTCCGTGTACCTGACCCTGGCGGTTTACAGTGGCTGCTGCCTCCTGGCTGCTGTGGCCTCCTGCTTTTTGCCCATCGAGACCAAAGGCCGCGGACTGCAGGAATCCAGCCACCGGGAGTGGGGCCAGGAGATGGTCGGCCGAGGGACGCACGGCCCAGGCGTCACCAGGTCTAACTCTGGCTCTCAGGAGTAGTGACCTATGAGGGGCTGAGCTGGTCTTGGAGGCTGGGGGAGCCCGTCTGGGGCACCGACCGTCACTGCCGACACCAAGAACTCACCCAAGAGTACGACCGGGACCCCGGTTGCTCATATTCATTGAGACCCACCCATGGATGGGGAGGCATTTGCTCCAGAGGTTTTCTGTATGTGTTGGGGGGAGGTTTGTTAATAACCTGTGGATCTGCATGGGAAACTGCCACACTAGGACTGCCTGGTGACACCAGTAGCCAGCCAGACACCATCCAGAGTTAGCTGGTCCACATCCTTGGTGAACAACAACCAAAAGATCTCCACAGACACAATCCAGGCCCAGACCCGTGAGACCTGCCGTCCACCCACCAAACCTGCTCAGTAGGTTTCTCCTACACCCCAGACCCCAGCTTTCCTCTTTGAAATTGCAGGTGACTCGGGTGTGGCCTGAGTGTTCTTTCTTGGGTCTGAGAAATGCTCCCTCAGAAGGGGCCTTTCGGTTTGCCTCCCCAGGCAGGGCCTGACTTGTGGCGACTCTGGCAGATGGACGTGCATTTGAACTTGAGCCACATGCCCCACCAGCCCCCTTTGGAGTTGCTGTCCCTGGCTCCAGGGGATCCAAATGTGTCCAAAGGGACGGCTGATGACAACCCCCAAAAGCTGTTCCACCCGGCATTGGGGACTGAGGCGAAAGAAAGGTGAGAGTCGAGCCCAGAGTCAAAGCCGGGGCCCCACGTCTGTAAGCCCTGAACCATGTTGGGGCTTCTTTTCTTGCCTGCTCTCCAGTCAGGCGGATTGGTGACTCTTGGGGAAAGAAAACAGTTAACTCAGGTCTCAGCGCTTTGGGTTTTGAGCTTGGGTGGATGGCGAAATGGACAGAGAAAACAAAAAGATGCATCTCCAGCCATCCTTGCTATCAAGGGTTGGCTTGGTCTTTACACAGAGGCAGCTCCTGGGATCCCGGCAACGGAACCCACGGCAGGGAAGCCATGGAGTGGGGAGGAACGGGGTGTGTGAAATGTGTACATTTTCAAAGGAAGAGGAGGGAGGTCATTTGGATTTCAGGTTGGCCTTGGAAGGAAGGGCTGACCCCATGTCTCAGCCAACCACATCCACCTCCTGGATTTGGTTTACGGGAGCCCTGTCCCTATCGTGAAGGCAGGGGACCTAGAGAAGGAGAGGGGAAGCTGCTGGATCCCATCAAAGGTCAGAGAAGACTGACCCTCTGCTTGGAGATACCTGCCTGAAGTCAGTATTGTGAGGAAGACAAATGTGTACGTTCATCTCTTATTAAAACATGTTGGTGATGGACATCGCGAGGGGCGAAGTCTGTTCATTTGTCGTAATGTCCTAGTGACAGTTCAGCCCAAATGGTTGTGCCAACTTTGTCCATCCGGGATCATCCTTCCCATAAAGAGGAAACGTACAGTTGGCTGCCAACATTGTGACTTGGAGTCTGTTGGAGGCAATACTTTATTCTAACGGTGTTGAGGTCACAGTGGGCAGCTTCTTCAGGTTCATGTCCTAGGTCAACTGCAGACAATCCTGTGTCCCTGGAATATGGGCTGCAGCCCCCTTGGCCCAAGTAGTCAGCCGGAGAGGAAGCGGCTTGGCAGATCTGCCTCTGCCTGGCAATGCGCGTGTACCCTTGAACCCTGAGTGGCTAGAGCTCTCATTATTTCTGGTCTACTGAGCTCTCCCGGGTAACACAGAACCTTCGCTTGTCCTTTTTGCCTTTCAGCTGGCCAGACACTGCCGGATGAGCATGTCCACTCCCTTTACCCTCAAATAACCTGGAGGATTTGGGGGCTGGGGTGGGGAAGGAGGACTTGGTGGGCAGAAATGTTTTCCAGGGGCTGGGGGCAAAGAGGCCTGCAATCCAGAGCTTTCTCTTCTTGAGAAAATGAAAGTTAAAAATTCTTGCCTTCTAAATTGCCTGCCTTTTAAAAATAATCAATATTATTGAATGACACAAGAGCTGCCACAAAAGTTGCCCAAGTCTTTAGCTGAGGACATTTGTATCTAATTTTGAATTCCCCAAAAGCTCCCATTTCCATTAATGGAAATGTCATCTATTTCTCTGCATGTTTGGAAAGATTTCAGAAAATGGCAAAAGGTGTTCAGTGTAGCCAGGGTTATATAGTTTCTTTTCTTTACTTCAAATATTCCCAGGGACACATAAATGACCCTTGGTGGTGTGGGCAATGAGAGGAAAGACTATCTTAGAGATGGACTTTGAAGTGATTATGGACATTCATTATTTTTAAATAATATTAAGCAACAGAGAGCCTTGGAGGATGAGATTCAGAGTCTCCCTTGGTTACTACTAATAAACATCCAAGGACTGGATACCTTGAGCTACTATTCACTAGTCAATAGTAGCTTAAAATATTAAAATATTACTTGTTCACTTAATAACAAGCCCAGAGTCAGGCAGTTCTAAGAAAGATTCAGCAGCTCAGCCAGGTCATCACAGACCCAACTCCCTTTTGCCTTTCTTCTCTGCCATCTTCTGCATGTTGCCCGTCTGAGACCGCATGGTCCCAAGATGGCTGCTGAAGTGCCAGGCCTCCTCTGTGTTTTCAAAGGAGGTAGAACGGGGAAGAAGCAGTGACCAAAGGTCTTCCTTCCCGTGGGTCTGCTGTTCTTTGGTTAAAAGGGAAGCCGTTCAGCACATTTACCATCGCTTCACACTGTCAGACCTGGGGCCTCTGCCCATCCCAGCATGAATCCTTCCCTAGGGCTGGCGAAGGAAGGACCTACTCCCCATAGGATTAAAGGATACGCACGGCCTCTTGAAACAAACTTGGGACCCTGTTAGCACGGAGGAAGGAAGATGGTGGTGGTGCAATGGGGGATGGTAGAGAGAAGCCTTGTCACGCAGTTCTCATCAAAGCTGTTTTAATTGCAAGCAATAGCGACTGGACTCGGGTTAATTCAAATGAACAGGTACAGTTTTATTATAAGGCTGGGGTCGCTAGTTAATTTCCTACAGGGGACACCCAGGGGACATAAAAGAGGGAAACAGGAAGCGTGGAGGGAGTGGCAGAGTAAGGAGCACAGGTCCTGTTCAGAAAAGAGGTGGCAACTACTCAGTCGTAGCTGATTTTTTTTTTTTTTTTTTGCTTGATGGGATCTTCCAATTTTCAAAACAGAAATCTGGATTTTGTATGACGAATCTCCAAATTTTAGTATTTTGGATTAAAAAAATTAAAATGATATGTGAGCCCAATAAAATTCAACTGTTGCACGGCAAGCTTGGTTAACAGGCTACCAGTTTGCGGCCTCTGAAAGGTTAGGAAGGTCTCAGAAATAAAGTGCAGCCTGGCCTCACACAAGCAGCAGGGAACGGGAGCTTCCAGGGCCCGAGACAGCCCCCTCTCCGGATCCGTGGCCCCCATTTCCACTCTTCTCTGTAGACCTGCTTTCTTCTGCCTCCAAGTGGTTGCTGCACAGGCCTCATGGTGCACATGGCTTCCACTTACCCCGGCGCAGCTCTGCGAACAGCTGGCTCGGCTGCTCAGCGTCCCACTTCCAAACCCTCAGGGGCGGAAGCTGATTGGTCCAGTTTAGGGTTGGTTCTAGTCCTGGTCCAATTAAGATGGGTGGCGGGGACAGGGTCAAGAGGTACAAACATGGTGGCTTTGGCCTTCTCTTTCAACACAGTGGCACAATTACAGGTATGTCTGGGATCCACAGCGTTACATATGTAAACTCTCAGGTCTCTTCATCGTAACTATTATGAATCATGTCATAGCATGTGGTCAGCATGTGTGGAGTCTCCACCATGCATCGGATGACAAAAAGAGTGAGACATGGTTCTTATCTTCAAGCACTCGGAGTGTAGTGGCAGATACAGGCATAAATAGGTCAGGGTGATACAGTGTGATGTGGCTGCTAATGGAGGGATGCGGAGTGTTCTGGGAGACACACAAGATGCTAACCCTAAAGCTCTAGAATGTTCTGAGGCCTCTTTGATTCCTCAGAGACTCAGTGGTTTCAGCCAGACTGGAGTCACTGCTGGTGCTTTATTGTATTCTGATTCCTTCACATTTAAACATCCAGATACATCATATATGATCAGTTTTGGTTAACCAAGAATATTTGATGACGAACCACTTCAAATGCCAGAGCACAGAATACTTTCTAAATCCATCAATAAAAGAACAATTCCACTCACAATAGCATCAAAAAGAATAAAACACTAAGGAATGAATTTAATGAAAGGGGTGCAAGGTCTTTACAAAGTATAATACAAAGCATTGCTGAAAGAATTGGAGGTCTAAATAAGTGGAGAGACACTCTAAGATCATGGATCAGCAAACTTAAAATTGTTAAGATAGCAATCAATACTCCCCAAATTGATCTATAAATTTGGTGCAATCCCTGTCATAATCCCAGCCGGTGTTTCACGCAGAAATTGGCAAGCTGATTGTAAAATTCATATGGAAATGCAAAAGACCCAGATTTGCAACAAACAAACAAACAAACATATATATAAAGAAGAATAAAGTTGGAGGACTCACTTGCTGATTTTAAAACTTATTCCAAAGCCAATGATCAAGTCAGTGAGATGATAGCACACAGATAGATATATATAGATGAACAATAGAATTGAGAGTCCAAAAATTAACCCATACATTTATGATCAATTGACTAAAGTGCCAATATGATTCAATGAAAAAATAATTTTTTCTAAATTCATCAAGCTGTCCAGAATTCATTGAAAAGAGCTGCAGATCGCCTTCAGGGCATGCTAGGAGGACACATTGCAAAGAGGTCCTTACCACTTACAAAAAGAACAGGAGTGTCACTCTGGGTCTGAATGTGAACTTGACTAGCCCCATATATTTTTATGTGGTTCCCCTTCACCTTGGGCTTCTTGTGGACAGGAGCCAGGGAGGGCTGGGCTGGGGAGTAGGTGATGGCTTGGAGAGAAGCACATTAATTAGCTGGCCAAGGAAAGAGGGAAGTCCTTCTGTGAGGGACGGTGGTCACTGACATCTTCAGAGGTGGGATGGTGGCATCGTCAGCAGCTTCCTCTCTTCTAGGACCTTCCCAAAGAGCTTGGCCGCCTCCAGGGCACAGCCCCAGTGGATGGTGAGGCCGTAGCCTCCATGGCCATAGTTGTGAATGACCTGGGAGAGGCAAGAGAGAAGGTGGCCTGTTCTGCCCTGGAAGATTCAGGAGCTTTCTGCAGAGTCCTGGGCAAAGCCAAATGAACACCAGACCTCTTCTCAGCACCCTGGTGGAAGGGTGGGCCCCTGGGAACAGCAGTAAGGAGACTGGAGAGCTGGAGGTTGACACCCTCAACTCCTACTTAGGAGATGAACCTACTTTATACGCTCAGCACGAGAAATGTAGAATCATCTAGAACCTGAAGTCAGATGTTCCCATCCTGCTCCAGACTGCTAAACTTCCTGTGTTAATAGATTACTCTTCTACCCACCTTGTAGGGGAAGAAAACCAGAGGCACCAGACTAGCGGACTCTGGGTAACGAGCTAATTCATCCTGGGGGCAGAGGCAAGGCCCTGAGGCTGTTTTCAAAGCTAAAACCATTAGCTGGGAGTTAAAAACTCCCTACAGGACTCTTTCCTCTGTACACACACCTAGGACAAGAAAGGAAGGGTGACCTAGATGGGGAGATTGCTTTCTGGATGGGAGCCCAACCACCACCCACTCAGGTCAGTGCCTTCAACCCAGGACAACATCACCCACCATTTCAATCAGCCCGGTTCCTACCACATGAGAGAGAACACAAGAGAGGACCCCAGGGGGACAATGGAGCAGCCACAAGAGACATGAGCTGGAGTCACGTTGAGACCACATCCCAGGCCGGTCCCTCACCAGTGGTCTGATTTAGGTCCCAGTTTGCTCCTCTAGAGTGTGGGGAGAAGAGTCCCTACCCCAAAGAGCTGTAGGGCAGATTCCATAAGGTCGATCAGGTCATGGGCACAAAGCAGATGTTCAATAAGTGCCCGTTTCCTTTTCTTGACAACAGGCCTTAGCAACCCAAGGCAGCGCCCTCTATGTAACCTTAAGCAGGTCCTTTACCATCTCTGGGCCTCAGTCTCCCCATTTCTAGAGGAGGGGACATTAGCCACCACTGCCAAGAGCCCTCTTTAGGAGCGGGGAGGGCATGGCTTTTCTTGCCAGCAGAGCATACCTCTGTGTTTGAACTTCCGAAGCGAAGCTGTTCTCTTTCCAGCCGAATCTGGGGGCGTGCTGGCCGGAAGCCAGTCCATTCAGCAACAATTGTGGCGTCCTAGAAAGAAAAGTGTTAGTAATTCATCTCTGGATTACTTTTTCTGCTGCCAGCTTTAGGTGATAGAGAGTTCGCTTTGGGAACCTCACTATCATTACCACCACCATTAACACCATCACTCTGTTTTATTTTTTAATATTTTTTAAAGTTTTTATTTATTTTTAGGGAGAGGGGAAGGGAGGGAGAAAGAGTGGGATAGAAACATCAATGTGTGGTGGCTTCTTGCGCGCCCCCAACTGGGGACCTGTCCCACAACCCAGGCGTGTGCCCTGACTGGGAATCCAGCCGGCGACCCTTTGGTTTGCAGGCCGGTGCTCAATCCACTGAGCCACACCAGCCAGGGCTATCAGTTTTATTTATCACCACTGCCATCATCACCACCTTTGCCAGTCGCCAACATTACTATCACTAGTCACCACCAGTTCTATCAGCTAACCCATTTTCATCAACCACCACCGCCAGCCACCACCGCCAGCCACCACCACGATATTGTCAACAGCCACCACCTCATCACCCTCCTTACACCATCCTCAGCGTTTTCATCACCATCAATCCCAACCAGTACCTCCACCCCCTCATCACACCCTCTTCGCCATCAGTATGGGCATTGCCACCAGCAGGCAAATGTGAAAACTGAGATTTATGCAACAGATACATCTGCTCCTTGTGAACAGAGTAAGGTGTTTTGAGGATGTCACCTCAAGAAAGAGAGAGCAGCTCTTCATCATGGCCATAAAGGCTTCATCAGCCCATAGCAGGACTTCCCTGTCCATGATCAAATTCTGGTGTATTCCACAGACCCTTGCTGGGATTAATTCCCCCAACTATCCCGTGGCAGAATCCTCCATCCTCAAGGGTCCTCACAATCAAGCTGCCAGGCCCCTGGCAAGGGCATGGAAACCTCTCCTCGCCTTACCTTCAGAGTGGGCTCCAGTCTGCAGCAGCCCTCCCAAATGGTGTTGTGGTCTTGAGTGCTGTTTACCTCGCTCCAGTTCCCCAGCTGGAAGATGCCTCCAAGAGTCACCGCCTGGATCCTGCATCAGAGTAAGGAGGGTCAGGGGTGAATGAACGCAGAGCCTCTGAGATGAATGGGGATCATCGCCATACTACCCCTTACCGCCACCTCTTCCTAAGTCACTGCTACCATCGACCTCGTCATCCTTGTGCACAACACCGTCAACACCACAGCAGCTGCCGTTGTCACCACCATCGGCCACCACCTCCACCGTCACCATTCACATCACTGTTAACAAGGTCACCTCCTCCGGTGTGTAGCATGGTGACTATAGCTAACAGCACTGTAATAGATACTTGAAAATTGCTAAGAGCGCAGAGCTTAAGTGTTCTCGCCACACACAGCCAATGTCATCATGTGAGGTAATGAATGTGTTAATTAATCTTATTGTGCTAATCATTTATAATATATACAGCTATCAAATCACTTCACACATCTTAACTGAAAACAATGTTCAGCATCACATATCTCAATGAAGCTGGGAAAATATGGTCACATCCATCAACAACATCACCTTTACCACTTCCTCCCCTGTTACCATTAAGCCGTCATCACCATCAAGCTCGGTCACCATTTCCGCCACCATCATTAGCCACTGATACTGTCACCTCCTCCACACCACTAGCACCGCCACCGAGACAGTCAGCACAGCCACAGCATTAACATTGCCCTTGAGACTGTCATCTCTGCTACTCTATTATCATTGACACTGTCATCTTCATCAGCACCGCCTACCTCCCCCACTCCCAGTCACCACCATCACTGATATTGACCTTCTCATCACTAATGATACCACCTCTGCTACCACTGTTTCCCTATCAACACCATTGTTATCCTGTCAACACCACCCCATAGTCAGTAACATCGTTACCACTGTCGTTAATGTCACCGTCAACCCCAGCACCATCCCTATTATTGCCATTCACATCACTTCTAGTGTCGCTGCTGTCACATCATTGTCTCCAGCATCACCTTTGTCTCCAGCATCACTGTCATCCAAAAGTATGTTCAAGAAAGAATCCCATTAAGCCCCAGTCCTGATACCCCACACATTTCATGGCTCAGCCGCACTTTAAAAAAAAAAAAGGAAGAAAAACAGCTGAAGGGACTAAGCAAGGGGCCTGGGGTGGGCAGCAGGAGTATAATGAGGACATAAAGATGCCCCCTCTTCTGCCTAGGGTGTCAGCTTTTTACCCTGGGATGATGTACGGGGACTTGTAGATGCCTCTGTCTGGGTCATGGGTCATGATGAAGTGCTTCACCCAAGGAGCATCCACCTGTTGATAGAGGATGGAGAAGTCTCATCAGGGGCATTGGATCAGCGGGCCCCCTTGCCTTGCTCCCCTCCAAGGCCAGATGTTCTGATAAGAGTGGTCAGTTCCTTAGCCCTCCTAGGACCCTACCTGCCACAAGTCTGCACCTGCCTGCCTGCTCTTGCAGGAAGAGCACCCTGAGAGTCAGCCTTCTCCCTGAGGCATCGCTCAGTGTCACACACATGTCCATAGAAAAGCCCAGGACATGTGTGCAAATGGACACACACACGAGCCCACCTTGGGAACATATATGCCCATCTCCATACACATCCACACATATGAATGCACACACGTGCATTCACAAATAGGCATGCCTCGTGCACACACACACGTACACAGTGAGAAGTGGCGTGGACCGATGCTTACACCTGGGCTCTTAAACCAGGTTGCTGGGCTCTGATCCCAATCCCACCACTGACTACTGTGTGAACTTGTGCGTATACTTAATTCCTCGGTTTCCCCATCTGTGAGATAGCAGTGGTGACATAACAGACCCCACCTCAAAGGGTTGTGGTAAGGGTTAAATAATGAATACAATAAAGTGCTCAGGCCTGTGCCTCGTACTTAGTAAACACTCCATAACTTTTTGCTCTTTCCATATTTATTATTATTTATCCTCACCTAAGGACAGTTTTTCATTGCTTTCAGAGAGAGAGAGAGAGAGTGAGGGGATGGGGAAGAGAGAGAGAGAGAGAGAAACATTGATGTGAAAGAGAAACATTGATCGGTTGCCTCCTGTACACACCCTAACCCAGAATCAAACCCAAAACCAGGGTATGTGCCCTGGCCAGGAATCATACTCATGACCCTTCGGTCCACAGGCTGACGCTCCAACCAACTGAGCCACACAAGCCAGGGCTCTTTTATTATAATACAGGTATATTTGTACATATATACAGCTCCCACATGTGTACAAACATATACACACATGCTTTGCTATTAAGAAAAACGTCAAAAGACAACATTTGGGAGGGTCGTGTTGTACTGGTCTTTCTTGCTTCTTCAGCATGCGATTCCTCTAACATGTCCCCGATGCATCCTCTATCTTCGGAGATGAAATGAGCAGGCAGCTACAACCTTCTTGGCAACAAAAGTCGAAGGTCTCATCCCTCATCCCTACACTCACCTTAATGATCTGCCCCCGGCCTGGCTGCAGCAGGGGGTCTGGTTGCAGCGCCCCAGCCCACACGCCCGTGCAGTTGATAATCACGTCAGCACCTCCTCTTGCCACCTGGCAGCAATAGACAGGGCAAGTGGGGTGGAAGAGAGTAAGGCGAAATGCCTGAGTCCTTCTGGGACTGACAAAAGCTTAGAGTCTGGGACGGGCCTCAGGGGGACCCTGGAAGGCTGAGCAGGGGGCCCTCAACTCAGCAACAGGAAGCAAAGGCCTCCCCCTTCTCCTTCCTCCCAGCCCTGCAGCTCACCTCCTCAAAAGACTCCACCTTCCGCTGGAAGAACTTCACTCCCCTCTCTGTTAACCTGGGATGATCAGACACATGAAAAAGCTCATCATTCAGCTCTTTATCCTGGCTCTCTAAGAGGATGGCCTGGGGGACATTTCCCAAAGAGCCTTCTGTCCCACAGGATGCTCCTTGAGGAAACAGCTGAATAGTCCAATCAGCTCACGAGCACCCTGGTGCACCAGTGGGCCATGAAAGGTCCCTTGGGAAACCTGGGCAGATGGAGATGGGAGAAGGGCCTTGCTGAAGGTTGTGGAGTGAGTCCGTGATGGGGCCGGGACTGATACCCAGGCCTCTTAGTTGGAAACGCTTCCCCCTACAAGAACAGTGCTTTTTACTATCACAGGGGGTGAGGCAGGGTGGAGCAGTGGCGGGGTGGGACCAAGGCCTTAAGCCCCTTTGAAGCAGAGCATGAGGGGGGCGGGGGGCTAAGGATGCTCACCCCTCCCTCTAAGTGTCCCAGCAGAAAAACATTTGTCATGATTAGAAATATAGTGGAAACATCAAAAGAACAAGAAATAAACCATATAAAGGCTGAAGCATAAACTCAGGACTACTTTATCTACATAGTTTCCTCAAGACAGAAAACTGGGAGCATCTGTTCCAGGAAGAGGCTAGACTGGAGTCATTAAGTGTCCCAAGGATAGAAGAAATACCCAGGTTTTAGCACAACGGTTTGCAAACCTGGCTGATTATTACTATCACTCAGGGAACTTCCTAAGATGCAAATTTCTGAGCCCCAGACCAGAGATTTGATTCAGTAGATATAAAGCAGGGTCCTGAAATCTATGTTTTTAAAATTCTGCAGGTCATTTGATAAAAGCCACCACTTATTCCATATTTTTAGAAATCTTAATAAAATAGTGCTATATAGGAAATGTATGGAACTTTCTTAATATGAATATAAATATAAATGTATCTCTCAAGCTACAGAGACGCTGCATGGGCAACAGCAGACCCTCCATATCACCCTGCCCAGGCTCTGTAGCTTCAGCTTCACTGGAGAGGACACTCCAGCGTCATCACAAGATGTCGATTCAACACGGGAGGAGACAGATACCGTGTCACTCCCGAGTTGGACTGCACAACCATTCTCGGCGGTGCAGATAGACTCTTAAGAAGCTACACCATCGTCTCTCGAGACGGACGGCTGCCGACGAATCTCAAGCTAATGTTTGCTAATGTAGAACACTACAAGATTCCTATCAACATCAGAAACAAGACAAGGACATCCACTATCCCCTGTATTAATTAACACTGTTCTGGAAGTACAGGCCACAGCAGTTAGACAAGAAAAAAAGAAAGAAAGCATAAAAATAAAGGCAACTTATGCTTTGTAGATGATGTAAATAGATCTGGAAAACATAAAAAATCTGTCTAAAGCTATAACACACATATTACAGATTTTGGTGAGGTTGATGATAAATATCACATGTAAAGAGCTTCCCAATTGGTTCTTTTGCCCAAGTAGGCATGGGAAGCATTGTCTTAGGGCACAGGACCAAGGAGAGTACCTACTATGCCTAAGGGTTAACATTGGGGGTTGGTCAATGCAAAGATGGATACCAGGAACAATCATCTGCTACCACTCTGGTCCCTGGGAAGTACTTTCCTGAAACTAAAGTTGAAAACCTCACCTACCCTGGCTGGTGTGGCTCAGCAGATTGAGTGCCAGCCAGTGAACCAAAAGGTTGCTGGTTTGATTCCCAGTCAGTGCACATGCCTGGGTTGTGGGCCAAGTCCCTGATTGGGGGTGTGCGAGAGGCAAACAACTGATGTTTCTCTCTCACATTAATGTTTCTCTCCTTCTCCCTCCCTCCCTTCCCCTCTCTTTGAAAATAAATAAATAAAATCTTTTTAAAAATAGAGAATAAAAGAAGCTGTGGTGTGAAAAGAGGACTTTCTGTGAAATGTCATTTAAAAAAAAATAGAAAGAAAATCTCACCTTTCTGTCAGCCACTGCAGATACCTCCTCCCCTCCAGAATAAGGCTTGTGTTGAACCAGCCATAGCTAGAGTCACAGCAGGCAAAGGCAGGAACAAAGGATCAGAATCAAAGCTATATTTGAACGCTATCATATGGAAGTGGGAGCAGTGTTGGTTTTTGTCTTTTGGTGGGGGGAGTTTTCAAGGGTAGAGATAGGACCACTGGGTGAAATTCAAGGGGGAAGTGGTTTTGAGCTCAACGCAAAGAAAAATGTTCTATCATACAGAGCCATCCCTGACCTAGGAGGTGCACCCCAAACATTAGGTGGGGTGAGAAGGGAACCAGAGAAACATTGGGCTGTAGAGAAGAGAATGTAGAGAAGAGATTGGAATTCCATTTGGTCACTTGGTTGTGTGACCTTGGGAAGTAACATAGCCTCTCTAAAGCTCAGTTTCCTCATCTACAAAAGAGGATAGTGATATGGAGCTTCTGGCCTTGAGATCTGTGATTCCACGCCCCCCACTTTCCTAGCCCAAGGCTCAGTTTGGGTGGGTGTCTTCTCTGAAGGAGCTGAACAGAGTACCAGGAGACCAAGGTATGAGGGACTCTAGGTCTAGGATGGGACAGGAAATTTGGTGACTCCATCTTCCACTGCCTCCTAGACAGATCTGTCTCAACTGTGGGGCCTCAGCCCCTTTGCCCAAGTCAGTAACCTTACCTGTAATCAGGAAACATGTCCAGCTCTCTGGGGGTCAGCTTCCGAAATCCCAGAACTATGTTCTTCCAGGAAGGGTCCTGCAGAAGGAGAGAAAGGGGCACAGGGATGGGCAAAAGTCAATAATAACAACAAAATTTTATATAATGTTGACTGTGTGCAAGACTCTGTTGCAAGCATTTTACTTATACCACTCCATTTAATATTCACAACAACCCATTGAGGTAGATACTATTCTTATCCCCATTTAATAGATGGGCCCATTGAGGCTTAGAGACGTGAAGTAACTTGTCTAAGATCACACAGCTGATAAATGGTGGAGCTGAGCTCTGAACCCACACAGTTTGGCCTCAGAGTCCAAATTCTTAACCATTATGCTATACTAAGGGTAAGAATAAGACTTGGGGTGAGTCATAGGGTAAGGGTCATAAATGTGGGAGAAAAAAGGAGTGACAGTGTGAGTTGCCAAGGGGCGAGAGTGGGAGGCAGCAGAGAATGGGCTCAGATAATTTAAATGGAGATTTTGACTTCACCACTGACCACTTGGAATTCTCTGAGACTCCGCTTTCTGGTCTGCATCATGGAGTTAATAGTCACTCTTGGTCCCGTGGACGGTAATACATAACATGGGTAATACTCTTAGCACAGTGTTAAATGTTGTCTAAACCTTGGAGAGCTGGCTTAGGGTTGTGGACACCCAGCCAAATCACCCTCTCCAAGCAACCTGAGAACATCCCCTGCCCGTGTGGTCACAGACTGCCTGGGTTCAAATCCCAGCTCTGCCACTTTAAAGCTTTATGAGTGTAGGTAAGATACTTCATTTGATCTGAAAAAGGAAGATATTAACATTTACTTCCTGGTTATTGTGAGAATTAATTGAGTCATTATTGGTAAAGTTAGTTAGGACAGGAGAAAAATGCGATTTAAAGTAAAGTTGTTTTGGACAGAGAAGTCTGTTGCCTTCAAGATTCAAAACACTCCCCAGACTCGAGACCCCAGCCCTGGTCTGTGATCAAGGCTCTGCCCCATGGCCAAGGACTCCTCACTCACCGGAACAGCTTCACGGAAGAGGTTGTAGCCTGAGATTGGGGCCAGGCCCATGTTTGCTGCATTAGGAGAATGGATGTGGCTCAGGAGATAGTCGAAGGTCTGCTGGTTCCAATGCCTGGAAGGTTCCCCCAGAGTCTCATCACATAATACCCTGAGCTGGGTAAGACAGCTCTGAGGATCACCTTGCACAGGGCTGTGATCAGGTTGGTGGGGATGTGTCCAAATCCAGCATTCCACCACTTTCCACTCCTGCAGCACCCCAAATGTCTACAGGTCTTCCCTATCCCCAAACTTTCCAATATTTCACCATTAATAGAAGAGAGAAGACAGAAAAAAATAATGCTCCATCACAACCATTTGGAGTTTAGCTTGGGATCGTGTAGTTGCCAAGTTTAAATGAAGGCTTTGACCTATTTGGGCAACTGTGAGCCACATACATGGTTCAGGCTCTCTCTGAGCAACACTGCCCCAACTGTAAAAAGCAACTTGTGCTCCCAAATGCTTTCCTCTTCTTCCTGGGCACACAGCTTACCTACATTAGCCAGACTCCCTTGCAGCTAGGTATGGCCATGTGACTGCATTCTAGCTAATGAATCCTAAAGACTGTGCACCTATGGTCCTCATGCTATGCTCATTGCACAGGTGCTGACCCATAAGAATGGCAACATGGGAAATCAAAGAGGAGGATGGCAGAGCTGTGAGATGGAAAGGTGCCTGATCCCTGAATTGTCACCCACTGATCAGGAATATTGTTTTTGGAATTTGTGGGAAGTAAGAGCAGCTGAGGGTTTCAAAACTAACATAATGACTTTTGCAACTTCTTTGCTAAACCGAAGCATTGATCCACCCACTTAGAAGTAGTCCTAATTCACCAACTCATGTGGCATTGACAGCCACCTGGTTTAGGGGAGAAATGGAGACAAAGGTCTCCATCTATCTGGCATATATCACTTGTATCACTGACAAGATCAAGTGTAGCATCAGTCTAGCACATAGAAGGGGCTTAATATTTATTATTTTCTTCATATCATGCCAGGCCATAGCCTCCACAAAGGACTTGTAATTGGTGACAGGGACTTTGAAAGGACTCAGCTCCTCTGGCTGCCCAGCCATCCTCTGGGAACCTCACTCACGCCTCCTGTGGGTTGCTGGAGTCAGAGAGGTAGGGCTGCCAGAGGCCAGCAGCCACGTCGGTGTTGGTGAGCGGGGTGAAGCGGTCTGCGTAGACTTTCATGTCCAGTGACTGCAGGACTGAGTGGTAGCACTCGTGGATGCAGAATGCAGTGGATAGCCCAATGACACCTGCTCCAATCACTACCACACGCATTGTGCCAGCCTGCAGGAAGGAAGGGTAGAGGCGTGCCATCATTACCATCATCACCCTCATCCCCATCACGAGCACCACCATCTCCACTATTCACTGAAGACTTAGAAAATGCCAGATACTGCCCTGGTGGTTCAGTGGATTGAGCACCAGTCTGTGAACCAAAGGGTCGCTGGTTCGATTGTCTGTTGGGGCATATGCCTGGATTGTGGGCCAGGTTCTCAAGAGGTGGCATGAGAGAGGCAACTGATTGATGTTCTCTCTCACATCGATGTTTCTCTCCCTCTCTTTCTCCCCTCCTTTCCACTCTCTCTAAAAATAAATAAATAAAATCTTAAAAAAACAAAAAAACAAAACAAAAGTGCTGGATATTGCCAAACGCTTTCAATACTTGATCCCCTGAATGACCCTCACCAATGGGAAAACTGAGGCACAGAGAGGCAAAGTAACTTGCCCAAGGTCACACAGCTTGTAAGGGATATCACTTTCTCTGGGAAGCCCCCCAAAATACACTGTATCTATCTGGAAATATAAAAGGGGCCTAGCAGAGTACCTGGCCAGCTGTATGTCTAGGAGTACAATGGTTAGGATGATGGGCTCTGGCTTCTAATCTCAGATCTCAGTTCTACTGCCTACTGGCCATTGACCTTGGGCAACATGCTTCATAAGTCTCAATTTCTTCAGCTGGAAAATGAGGAAATTAACTCACGCCTCGGAAAGTAGATGAAAGATTCATCAAGAAGGCAAACGCAACAAGCTTAGCCCGATGTCTATACCAAATAAGTGGCTTACTGACATCTGCGGAGCACCAGCTGTGAGCCGGCCTCAGTGCTAAATGCTTCCCGTCTCTCGTTTCATTTGTCTTCCAACATTCTTATGAGGCAGGGTAGTGCTATTGACTCCACTTTACAGGTGAGAAAACTGAGGCTCAGAGAGGTGAAGTCACTTACCCAAGGTCACAGAGCCAGGAAGTGGTGCTGCTGGGATTTAATTTCAAGTAAACTCACCTGCACCTATTGCACACCTACTGTGTGCGGGGCTGCCAGCTAGTGGATGCAGCTGTGAGCACATGAGATGCATAGGCTGCAATGGCTGGCCTCAGAACTCAGGTGTTCTAGCGTACCCCCTCAAGTGCTGGGCTGCCTGGGTCCTCAGAAGTGTAGAAGGCCTAGCAGCTTTTGACCTTGAAGCTGCTTGGGCCCACACAGCAGGGAAACATTCTGCTGGCTTCTGCTGAGGCAGAACAAGGGGACATTTGTGCCTGAAAGAGCCAAATTCAACTTTCCCTCCTCTTTACTTACAACTCTCCCCCCACAGACCCAGCTCCTGGCCAGAGGCCCTGAATGGCAGGACATTCTCAGTACGGCCTCGTTTTGCAAAGGGGGAAATGGCTCCAGCCCACAAGAACTGGACTGTGCTGGGGTTTCAGCAGCCAAGTTAGAGATAAAACCCCAAAACAAAAAAGCAGCATTGCTCTGGGCGATTCTTCTTCCAGCTGCCAACCTGGGTTTGGTTGGGGTTGTGGGCAGACCCTCTCAGGGACCCCCAGCCTCCTCCCACAACCTTCTCATCTATAAAATAGGAGTAACCTGAGCTCATGGGGTCATTGTGAAGATTAAATGACCAGCATGGCAACAGTTCCTGGTTCAAGCAGGCCCTCAGTACATGGCAGCCTCCTTCTGTCCCCCAGCACCTTGGAAATAGCAAAGAGAAGAACAGCGGGTGCAGAGGAGAAGGGAGAGTCAGACCTGGCTTCACTTCTGGCCTGCTATGTGACCTTGGCTAAGTTACTTCCCTTGTCCGGGTCTTCTCACTGTCTTTGCATAACCTCCATAGAGTTCACCATTTGTGTGTTAACAATAAGAAGGCTTTTCTGTGTTTTCCAAATTCCCCACAGTGAATACGGGGGGAGGCACGGCACAGGGACATGGCAATAACAGCCTCGGCTGTAGGTCAGACACACCCAGGTTCACAGCTGGCTCTGGTGCACACACCAACTGTGTGACCCCAGACAAGTCACTTAACTTTATTAAGCAAGGGTGACCAACCTCCCTGATTTCCTAGGACTGAGGGGGTCCCCGGGATGTAGATTCTGAATGCTAAAAACAGGCAAGTTCTGTGGCAAACTGGAATGAATTGCTCATTATACCTGAGTCTCAGTCTCCTCTAAAACTTTTAAGGGTTAACAAAGGTCCCTGCCTATTATCTCCCTATCAGAATATCAGCTCCAGTAAAGCAAGGACTTTTGTCTACTGCTCTATCCCAAGGGTCTAGAGTAGTACCTGGCCCACAGCAAGGACTCATAAGCGAATGAATGAATGGATAAATGAATGAGTGAATAAATGAAGTTCTTATGAGAATCAAAAGAGAAAATACTCGTAAAGTGCTTGGGAGCTCATAAATTAAGCCAGTGATTATCATCATCCCCAGGATGAAGCAGCTGAGGCCGGGAGAGAGCAAGGTTAATTAGAGGTCACAGTAAGAGCTGGAGGAAGGGGAGGAGGTGTACCCAGCTCTGCACTTTCTGGGGCCCAAGTTTTTTCCATTCTCACACCACCTAGAAAACCAGTAAAGGACTGGGTGGGTGGTGGAGGGGGGAAGGAGCTGTTTATATAATAAAAGTATGTGAGGTGAGAGAAAAGAGTGTTTGAAAATCTTTACGAGGTTTCTGGGCCAGAGAAAGAGGCTTCGGAGGGAAGCGGAGTGGGCACGTGGCATGTCTCTGGTAACAAGCCTGGTTCGGCATGGCAAAGCCTCTGGGCAGGCATGGTGTCACATGCCCAAGAGAACAGCATGAGGGGGGACCCAGAGACTCTTCTGGAACCAGCTGGCAAGATAGAGGGACAAGGAACAGTGTGGGGCTCAGTTTCTACAGTGTGCAAAATTAAAATTCTAAAGGTGAGCAAAGCGTCATCATGCAGATAGGGAAACTGAGGCCCAAAGAAGAGAAGGGACTTGGCTAAAGTCACACATTTGTGGAAAGAAAAAAAAAGATTTGTGGGGTCTTGGCTGGTGTGGCTCAGTGGACTGAGCGCCGAACTGCGAACCAAAAGGTCATTGGTTCGATACCCAGTCAGGGCACGTGCCTGGGTTGTGGGCCAGGTCCCCAGTTGAGGGCAAGCTAGATCCAAACGATTAATGTCCCTCTCCCTCCCTTCCCTTCTCTCTAAAAATAAGTAAATAAAATCTTACAAAACAACTACAATAATAGCAGCTGCTAGATTCAACTTCTAGGATTCCGCTGAGGACTTTACATGCATGGTCTACTTTAACCTGCTACCAAGCTTCGGGTTATCCTTATGCCCATTTTACAGAGGAGGCGACTGAGGCTCAGCCAGCCAGCTGGTGAGAAGCAGAGCCCAGGCTGGCCTGACTCACAAGCGAAAAATCTGAAGGTCAAGCAGGTAAAGAGAAACCTCAATGTTTCAGGGTCCTGCACTGAAAATAAAACAATTTTAGAAATTTTTAGTGTGTTGGTGATAGGTGTAGAGTTGAAGAGGGAAAATGTGTGTCCTAAATTAATTATCTTAATAAACTGTGTAAATCAAATTTGATACTGATTATAGCAACTTTGTGTGCACGCGCCCGTGTGTGTAAATGTGCATCTGATTATAATGACTATGTAAGGGTGGAGTAGGAAGGAAATAATTTTGGCCATTTGTCACTTGCCAGACACATGCAGATGTAATGTAGACACCCTCTTACTTAATCCTCTCAACCGCTCTAGAAGGTTCTACAAAGGTGGGACTAAGGCTCAGGGAGAGGGAGCCACTGTCCCACAGTCACACAGCCGGTGTGGGCCAGCGTTTGGATCTGAGCTTTCGGCACGGTGCCCTAGAACGACGCAGGCAGCCAGCAATAAGTTGGCACTGACGCTTTCTGCTTGCCTTTCAGTCTTGTATTTCTTTGCTTATAACCTCCCTTGCCCCCAGAAAGGAATTTGAGGCAACTCCTGCCTTTGATGGCTATATAGGCAGAGCAAAAAATAGGCAAGGTCGTTCTGAAAAAACAGCAAGTCACGGGGAAGATACTTGAGTGAACATATTAGCTCTTCCAAGTTGCACCATATGGCCACTTCTCATGAAAGTGAGATTTTCAGAGTTTATCTTCAAACCGGAACAGATTCTATAAATGCCTGATAACCAGGCTACCTGCCCCCTGCCCCCAAAATAATAATTACCATGTACTGACTACTTGCTATGTGCCCAGTTCTTTACTAAGCACTTTACATCAATCACCTCTTTTAATACTCAGATTAACCCCATAAGAGCTGAGTTATGATCCTTTCTTTTCAGATGAGGACTGAGCCTTGGAAAGAAGAAGGTCCTTACCTGAGGTCCCCTGCCCGACTCCCAGACTATCCCCCGCCACCGGCTCTAATGTGGGGTCTTCTCTGTCGGGACCAGGGAGGACAGAAAAACCCCACTCACCTGGTATGCCAAACTCGTGGAGAAAAGAAGCAGCTGCTATGGGTGCAGGGTCCTGTCTCCCGAGGGGAGGCTCCTGATTCTGGGGCGTCCTGTCCTCAGTCGTCTGCCTGCCAGCCGGGACTGGAGCTCAGGGTCAAAGTCTGTAGTTATAGACAGGGCACAGCTTGGCACTGTGCTTCTTACAGGGGCTGGACTCAGGCCTGGCTTGGAGACCTCACCTCCCCTCGCTCACAGTCCCTGAAAAGCTGCTTGACTTTTCTGGCTGATCCCAAGCCCCTGTGTACAGGCCTTGATGGAAGGGAAGGGGCAGGTGGGGGTTCTTGGAGGGCTGATGGGCACAAGGAGGTCTGTCACAAGGGGCCAGCTGGAGACGATTCTCTTCCTTCACTCTTTCTGCTGCCATCCTGGGGGAGGGGAGGGTCATTCCCTGCCTGCAGGGTGGGGGTGGTCAATCTGGCAGCCTCTGTGGGGAGGCCAGAGGTACCGGACCAAGGTTCCCAGGGCCAGCCAGCCAGCCAGCCTAGTGCCATTCTGGGACACTAGGTGAGTAAGGCCAAAAAGAGACTCAAGGTGGCGCCTGTTTGGGCCATAAGGACCAGTGGCACTTTGCTCTGTACCCCAAAACACTCACAGCAGGATTCCAAGTCCCTCCTCCACCAGGGCTAGACTTGGAGCTGTGATTATTAAAGCTCAAAGATTATCAGGCACATCACGGTATGGATGGGGAAACTGAGGCCCAAAGAGAGGAACCAACAAGCCCTGGGGGAGGAATACTTTGGATCAGCTTTGAAGGTCTAGCCTCTACCCTCCCCTCACACCTTCAACATCACCAAATAAAAAGGTGAGGGTAAAATAAGAGAATGCATGTAAAGTATAATACTTAGTGCATAGTATTTTTTTAAATAACATGTCTGTTCTAAAACCCAGCAACGCTAACCTTATGTAGCTCCCCAAGAGAAATGAAAACAAATATCAAGCCAGAGGTTTATACAAGAACATTCAGAGACCCAAACCAGAAACAACAAAATCTCTGTCAGCTAGAGAATGCAGAAGCAAATTGTGGTGCTTTCAGACAGTTCACACCGTGAAATATTAAATAGCAATGAAAAAGACGAATACTGCTGCACACAGCAACTTGGATGAATCTCATAGTCCTTAAGTGAAGCAGAAGCAGCCAGACAGGAAAGAGCCCATATTGCATGATTCTATGTATGTGAAATTCAAGAAAAGACAAGGCAGATGGTGATAGGGGATATGGAAAGAGTGGTCACCTCTGGGGGAAGAAGGAGCAAGAGGAAATTTTCTAGGATGATGGCAAGATGCTCCTTAATCCGGTGGCGTTTACAAGAGCGTATGCATATGTGAAAATTCATCAAGCTATACATTGAAGATTAAAATTAACATACTTAATGCAATTAGAAAGAAAGAAGGAGGGAAAGGGAGAAAGAAAGAAGAAAGAAAGAGAGGAGGGAGGTGAGGAGGGAGGAAGGAGAGAGAGGGAGAGAAGAAAGGACTTGCTCATAGAAACACTGCCTGCAAGCAGAGGCTTGCAGTTGAACCCAGGTGAGGGTTGCTAGATCTAGCAAATAAAAATTCAAGGTGCTCTGTGTTTTATCTGGCGACCCCCGGCCAGGATATCTACAACCAGAACTGGAGCACTAGGCCACCACTCTAGAGAACTTAACCGAGTGAGAATAGTGAAGGGTCTTGGGGACCACACAGGGACTTCCCACACAGCAGGGCAGGATGCTGTGGTTTCAGAGAGTCCGATGCTGTGTGTAGAAAAGTTTATTCAGTATTATTATTTAATTTGGAAAATGATGTGGGGGGAGAACCCATATTGTTTTCATGATACAAACTATAGAAAGTAAAATTCCACAGAATGTTCTCAGCTACTGGACTATTACCAAGTCAAGCCAGTACCATCTTTTTTATCTTACTCCACGTCCCTCTCTCCATCCCCATACTGGTCACCTCTCCCCAGGATGACAGCAGCAGCCCCCTTGCTGGCCTCCCTTCACCCCTCTGACCCCAGTCTATTCTTCACACAGCAACCAGAGCTTTCTACAGCGCTCCTCTGCCTCCTGCAATTCTTTCTCAGGAAAGCCTTCCCTGATCTCCCTGCCCCCCAAGAGTTGGCTGGTGAGGAATAGAGTGAAGAAATAAAATGGAGTCCTTATAGTCAAGCTGCTAAATTACTAAAATCAAGTAGATTAAAGTTGGAGGAAATAATTCTATTCTTGTTCTAATTAGCCTGGAAACTTAAACTCATGAACTTTCCAGTCCTGTGTCAGTGCCTGGGTAACACATCAGACCTCCAGATTAGCCTGTGATTACCCCTGAAAGGCTCACATATCCAAATCATCTGGCATCCATCATCCAGGCTGCCTCTCATCTGACTGGTAATGGTCCTGGGCCAATCCCAGGCTAAGAATGCAGGACTGAATATTCTCAAGAATGCACTTTTTATAACAAGTAGTCTTAACTTTCTTCTTCAGAATATTTCTGGGTTTTTGCCCAGTTATGTTTCCAGTTTGCAAACCCTAAGACCCTTGAATAAATCTTTATCATTTATTTCTAGCCAATGTTTCCTGACTCACTTATGTTCAGCTGACACTGGACTTCTGGACACATAGAAGGAATTCATATAAAAAAATGAGCAAAGTAATTTTTAAAATGTGCCTAGTACCATAGTCCCTCCTTATCCATGGGGGATACATTCCAAGACCCTCCGAGCATACCTGAAACCGTGGATAGTACTGAACCCTGTATATGCTATGTTTCTTTCCATACATGCATGCATACCTATGATAGTTTAATTTATAAATTAGGCACAGTACGAGATTAACAACAACGATAATAAAATAGAACAATTATAACAATATATACTGTAGTAAAAGTTATGTGAATGTTGTCTCTCAAAATATTTTATTGTATTGTACTCGCCCTTCTTTTTATTGTAATCATGTGACATAATAAAATGCCAACCCTATTCCTGAGTGTGTGTAACCACCCCTTACTTGCAATAAATGGTTTGGGGTCATTTGTTTCAGGAGATCCCTTCCTCAAGTCTTCCTAGAGGGTTAATGCTTTCTGGCCCAACACGTTTTCTGTTTCTCCCCCCCACCCCCCAAATTTAACACTTTTGGCATCTTAACTAAGCACTTACCACACACACACTGTGGCTGTAACGTTTGCAGTCTGAGGTGCAACAACAAAACTAGCACGAATTTCTTATTCCTTCTTCACGATCTGGTGGATAGATTTGTGCTGAGCGTAGGTTTTTACAACCTCGGCATACTTTTTTTACTTTCCTGAAGCCAAGAACGTTCACCTGGTCGCTTGAAGGAAGCACTTTGCAGCCTCTTTGGCATGTCGAAATCGTGATCATCACTATCCTAGCACTTTGGGGCCGTTATTAAGTAAAATAAGGGTGACTTAAACAGTAGCACAGTGATACTGAAACAGTTGATCTGATAACCGGCTACTAAGTAACTAACAGGCAGGGAGCGGCACTGGACAAAGGGATGATTCATGTCCTGGCAGGACTGAGCGGGATAGCTTGAGATTTCACCATGATAATCAGAGGGGTGCACAATTTAAAACGTATGACTCGTTCATTTCCAAAAATTTCCACTTAATACTTTCGGATCACGGGTAACTGAAACGGGGAAAGCGAAACTTCAGGTAAGGAAGGACCACTGCAATGCGATTCACTTTTGTAAAACTCCCGAGGGCAGTCCTAATCTATTCTGCTCACTGTTCAATACTCCATGCCTTACAGTAGGTGCGCAATAAAGAGTTCACAGATGAATGAATTCATTTCTGCAAAGACTTCCTGGAGAGGGATTCGGGCGGTTTTAAATCCCTGGTCTCTGCGCCTCCCCACCCTTCTCCCAGGCAGTCCTGGCTGTGCTGCCACCGGGCCTCAGTTTCCGCGCCATTGTAGTGGGCGAGCCGTCGGATCCGGCCCCAAAGTCCGGCGCTCGCAGCCCCGCTCCCCAAGCCGGAGGCCCAGGCGCGCGGGCAGGAGCTCGTGTGTTGGCCGCGCGGGGAACGTGACTGGCTGGCCCGCCAGGGCCTCCAGCGCCGCGCACGCGCGCCGCCCTGCGCCCCGCCCCGGCCCTCCCCCCACCCCTTCCCAGCCTCCAGGGCCGGCGCGCGCCGGCGCGGGAGGCGGGGGCCGGGGGCGGGGGCGGTGGACGCCGAGCGAGAGGGGCGGGCCCGGCCCGGCCCGGCTCGGCCCGGCCGCCCGCGCGCGCGGCTCCTAGAGCGCCGCGGGCGCAGCCCGGGTGGCGGCAGCGGCGGTGGCCCGAACCTGAGGCCTCGGTAGTGCCCGCGCGCCGCGCCGCAAACATGGCCCTGGTGACCCTGCAGCGCTCGCCCACGCCCAGCGCCGCCTCCTCCTCCGCCAGCAACAGCGAGGTGAGCCCCGGGCCCGCGGCCCTGGCCCGGCCGGGCAGCCGCCGCGCCAGGCCTTGGCCGCGAGTGCGGGGCGGAGGGCGCTGGGGCGGCGAGGGGGCTGCCGCGAGCGGTACGGGGCCTGCGGGGACATCGCTGTACCGCCCCACCTGGCCAGCCGGACTCCAGTGGGAGACTGTGAAGTTGTGACCCCTGTCCGGTAGTGACTGCGGGACCCTGTATGCGGGTGTGACCCCGCCTGGGGACGCTGCATGTTGCCGCTGCGACCCCTGACTGGGCGCGACTGTGCAGGGAAACGGTTTGGCCGTGACCCCTGCCTCAGGATGACTTTGCAGACACAGTGTGTGACCGTGACCTCCGTCTGGAGGTGACTATGCGGGAGACTGGACGTTCGACTGGGACTCCTAATTGGGTGACTGTGAGATGCCGGTTCTGAGATTTGTGACCCTGGGTCTGGTGTAGGCCCTCTTCCCGAGCGCCTGTGTGTGTGTGTGTGTGTGTGTGTGTGAGAGAGAGAGAGAGAGAGAGAGAGAGAGAGATTGTGTGCGACTCCCACTGCATGTGACCGTCCTGGGAACTGTGCCTGTGTGATGCTGTGAGGCCACCAGGGCGCCCCTGTGAGTGTGTGAGATTGTTTCCTTGATCGCATGCCCCTGGTGTCAGTGACGGAGTGAGCTCAGTGACAGTGCGACCCTGTGTCTCATGTCTTCTGAGTGCAGCCGAGTCTGGGTTTCCCCTTCTTGTAGCATCACTGGGAGCCGCATGTTGATGTGCTTCCGGCTGTGTGGCAGGGGCTGGTTCTGGGCCTTCCGTGGCTGCAGGGGACACGTTCTGAGGCTGCGTGGGTGCCCTGCACAGGGTTATGTGGGACTGCGTGGGACCCCGCCTGTGTGTGGCTGGCTCCTTGTTCTGGGGTCCTCGGGACCTTGGTCCTCCTGAGTCTGCAGTCTGCGGGGCTCCCCTAGGTGGGCAGGTCCGTGCCGCAGCTGCGGGGCCAACCTCTTGTCCCCACTCTTGCCCGCTTTCTCTCGGAGAAGCAGTTAAGGCCTCTGGTCTGGGCTCGTACCCCTGGCAAGGCTGCGTGCTGGCCCGAAGACAGAGCAGCTGGAGAAGACGTGGACTGTTTGGAGAAGGGAGCGAAGGCTGGAGGAGGAGGAGCCCCGCAGACCCAGGAAGTGGCCCTTCGGTTTAGCAGCCCTGTCTGATCCCACTGCTTCATGGCAGGGTAGCTCTTTGGCCTGTTTTGCTGGGACTGGCAAGAACATTTTCAGAGTGGCTGCCCCCTCCTCTCAAGGAGAGGCCACCAAAGGACTTATCTAGTGCACAGACAGAAGATTCTGATGGTCCCTCCTCCTCACGCTGAGAGGGAGCATTGGTGGCCAATAGCCTGAGACCTAGAAACCGGGCTGCAGTAGTTTCTGTCCTCCCCACAGAGACATCTGCTCCCCTATTATTGCTGTCCTGTGATTGACAAAGTACCTCTGTGCACTTAATCTCAGGTTTTCTTCCCCAAAACTGTGTGAGATGAGTGAAGAGTTCAGCTTCAGGAGCGACCTTCCAGTCTGGGACTCTTGATTCTAAACCCATGTTCCCTGTGTTATTATTATGTCTGATCTATTCCTGCCTTAGACACGTTGAAAATGTTTTTAGTCATTATTTTTTTGTGCTATAATTCACATACCATAAATGCACCATTTGAAGTGTGTAATTCAGTGGTTTTTAGTACGTTCACAAGGTTGTGCCATCATGACCGCTGTGTAATTCCAGAACATTTTCATCACCCAAGAAAGAAGCCCCGCACCCCTTAGCAGTCACCCAGAGCCTCCCTCCCACCACCCACCACCCCTGCGCTGCTCTCACCAACTCTAGGCAACCGCTAATGTACTTTCTGTCTTGACGGATTTGCCTGTTGGCATTTCATATAAGTGGGATGATATAATATATGGTCTTTAATGTCTGGCTTCTTTCACTTACGTCATGTTTTCAAGACTCATCCGTGTTGTACCACGTATCAGTACTTCATTCCTTTTTATTTCTGTTGTACTGCCGTATCACATTTTGCTGGACATTTAGGTCCTTGCCACTAGGGACATTTAAAACTAGTATATAAAGCAGTATTTTCACAAGGTGCTCATGACCTGATAAACATAGAATCAAACTCAGCCAGCTTTTATTTGACTGGAGTCCATCAGCAGCGTTAGTCGCCCAGCAAGCGAGCCCAGGCAGGGGTGTTTCTGGAAGGCAAGGCTTCCAGATGGAATGAGGCAGGAAGAAGCAAGACGAAAGGGAGAGCAAGCGCATGTGTGCAGGCAAGAGACTGGGGCCAGCCCTTCCTCAGCCCGCTTCCCCTCTCTGCGCCTCGCCCCATTCAAAAGGGCTGAGTCCCCTCTTCTGTGTTTTCTTTGACAAATGTGGTTTGTTTCTTTAGGGCTAACTGACCTTACATTGCCTTTATCCTAAGGATCACAGAAAGTGACCAAGAATTAAATGGTCGTGAATTATCTACCCCCAGATCACTTCCTCATTCATCAAAATTCTTCTTTGAGGGAGAGACACTTAGGGCAGCTGTTTCCTGACCCAGCCTGTCCTGCTGCAGGCGTGGGAACTCGGAAATCGCAGCCTGGCCAGCAAAAGAGCACTTCTCTCTCTTTTAATAGTGTTCTCTTTTTTCCCCAGTCTTTAATTAACTCACTTATGTCATTTTACAGTTAATCTTATCTCATTTCTTGGTGAGAACAGGTAGTGAGCACAAGAATAGATAATAACTTTTGGAATTGACTGTCTCATTGTTATTTTTGACAAACACACAAGATGACTACTTTTCATGGGCACGATCTCCAGTCCATTTTGCGGGGATTGGGTCAGGGTTTCTGAACTTTGGCACAGCTGACATTGGGGCCTGAAAATTCTTGGCTGTCGGGTGGCAGTCTTATGTATTGTAGGATGGTTAGTAGCACTCTGTCCTCTACCCACTAGATGCCAGTAGCACACATCAAAAGAAGGCTACAGACATTGCCCAGGGTCCCTTTCTGAGAAAAATTGCCCCGATAGAGAACCCCGGGGTTAGCCCCAGCATTGTCTTTTGAAGTTTGTTGTGGTGGGATGGTGAGAGTGGTTTTGTGTCTGCTTCACTTCCGGGCCCAATGTCATGGCCCAGTGGCTTTTCTACTTCTTCAGTATGGGGTAGGGACTGTGAGAGCTAACTGGCCATCGTATGTGTGCCTCGGCATGATTCTGTGCATGCTTCATCCTAAAATTAAGGGACTCCAGAACCCTCTGGCGTGTGTGTCCCTTGCGACCCAGGCCCCTCCCTACATTAGCTCTGCACCCTTTTCCCATTGCTGTCAGGTTCCTGTCCTCGATCAGCCTGCACCTCTCCCCGCCGTCACTGCTTTCCAGGTTTCTCTTTCCCATTCAATGGGCTCCTCTGTGTAACACACAAAACATGCCAAGTCCCAATGGTGCGGCTGTTTGGGGGGGGGGGGTGTATTCTCATTTCAGTTTTCTCCTTGAAAGAGAAAAAGAAGAAGAAAAATGGCAGTTGGGGCTTAAGTCGTGATTCCTATTAGAGCCTCCCCTCTTGGCTTTTTAACTTTCAGAAAATATAAAATGTCCCTTTCTTTCATTTATATAAATAAACCAATCGCCTAGGAAGTTTTATATTTAACATTTAAGCCTTTTTGAGAACCAGCAAGAGCTTTTCAGACCCACAGCCAGCCAGCCTGATCCTGGCCACCTTCCATTGTGAAAGACTTGCCTGGAATGGTTTTTCTAAACCCGTCTGTTGAGGCTTAAGATGGTGTTGAGCACTCAGCTATGGCCTAGCTTGAAGGAGGAAATGGATTATCTTAAAACACAGCCCCCTCCCCTTAAAAAAGGAAAACAGGATAAGATCCAAAACAACCCTGGAAAGTTGAGAACTGGAGGCTGAAGGAGCGCGTTGAGCAGCAATGCCAGATAGCAATGTTCAGTTACCAGATATCCATCCGCGATACCGTGGAAGGAATGTGGGTAAACATTGGGAAACTCCGAGATCCCTCCGTGGGAATGGCTCCGAGGAACAGCAGAGCAGGGTCGGTATTGGTAAGGAAAGGGTGCTGTTTAGAAAATAGCCAGGTTTCCCGGACCTCTGTTTCTTTCTCAGAGACACCAGAGCAGAAAACGTGCGACTCACGTCTGAGGCTTTTCGCTAGTGTTGTCTGCGGTATGACGTTCTCTTTCTTTCTCTGTAGTTGGAGGCTGGCAGTGATGAAGATCGCAAGTTAAACCTCAGGTAAGCAGGCTTTTATTTCCAGTCTTTTAAGTCTTTCTTCCAAGCAGGCAAGAAATATTCTTGTTTCTTCCCCAAAGGGAGAAACCCTCAAAAAAGAATACACAAACTCTTTAGTAGTGCCTTAAAAACTATACCTGTTTTGTCCTAACTGGTGTGGCTCAGTTGGTTGGGCATCATTCCGCAAAGCGAAAGGCCACGGGTTCGATTCCTGGTCAGAGCACATACCTGCGTTATAGATTCGGTCCCCACTCTGGCCGCCTGCGGAGAGGCAACTGAGCGCTGCGTCTCTCTCACATGGAGGTTTCTCTCCCTCTCTTTCTTCCTCCCTTCCTCCAAAACTAAATAAAGTGTTAAAAAATATATACATGTTTTAACTATAAGCCATTTTAATAGCATTATATAACATTTAGAAAAACAAATAATCGCCACCATTCTGCCACCCTTGCTTTACCATTATGAACATCCTTATATACTTCCTTCCAGATTTTACCCTTTGCTTTGAAAAAAATAGTCACGTAATATGCTTTCACATTTCTGTCCTGTTTTTGGTAAGGTCTTCCTTTTGAGGTAAGAACATTACTGATTTGAAACAGACATTCAGCTTTCTAAGTTTATTAATTCAAGGTGTTTTTTTGTGCTTGTGAGAAATCTTTAGCTGTGCTCATTAAAAAAACTCCTGAAGCTCTAGTCCCCAGTTGCTATATTCAGGAGCAGACACCAAAAGCGTTCTTGTTTTTCTTTGCACAAAATTGAGGTTTTTCCTTTAGGTATTTTGTCAGTTTACAGAAGATTTAGTGGTTCATTATATAACGTATTCCTCTGTGCCAAGGAACCATTCTTAAGCTCTGACTTTTACAGTTGAAAAAAATAAACAGTTTCAGGGATATTGTCCTTTTTAAAAAAAAAAAAAACGTTGGTTTTATCTTGGGAGGAGGAGGAAAATTAATTGGAAAAGGAAGTATGTGTGCAGAAACTGGGGTCAGGCGTTCATTCCAGAGAGCAGGATGTTCCCCTGGTTATAAATGTGCTCAGCCTGTTTTTGAAGTTTCTGTGTGTTTGAGTGAAGGGAGGGAAAATGTTTTCAATGTGACACACATGATTTCTAAAGGTCATATGTGTGTAGGGAAATAATAGCCCGTAAAAGTCAAAGAGATGTCACATTGCAATTGTTGGGCCCTCATTTTAATGTTACATTCAAGGAAGGACCAGTGACAATGACAAAGTTACTTTGTCACTGGGTGTTTTGGTTGCTCAGGGTCTCAGTCGGGGCTGGAAGGCTGGATGGAGTAGGCCAGATTCCCAAGTGGGGGCAGTAACAGGCCGTGTTGTAGAGAGAGCGCACTAGCAGGTATGTGGTTGTCTGCTTGGAAGCAGGAGGTGGAAGCGGAAGTGTGCTCCTTGGAGGCTCTTTGGGGGACGAACTGGGAGAGGGGGTCACTGACCACTGTGATAGCTGTGCGGGGCCCTCAGAGCAGCTGCAGGCACCTGTGTCCCTGCCCCAGCCTCCCTCCGTCCCCTACCTGGAGTCAGAATCTCTTCTACCCTTTGACCACCGTCCCTGCCCTTCAGGGCTCTGGCCCAGGACATAGATCTCACTTAGATTGCCTTTGGGGCAAAGAACTATTCTTGGTTTTCTTTAATTGCCCTCTCTTGGCTGACAGCATAGTGTTTTGAAATGTTTTCAATTAAGAACTACAACTCCTGGCTGGTGTGGCTTAGTGGATTGAGTGCCAGCCTGTACCAAAGGGTTGTGGGTTTGATTCCCAGTCAGCGCACATGCCTGGGTTGCGGGCCAGGTCCCCAGTTGGGGGCGCAGGAGAGGCAACCACATGTTGATGTTTCTCTCCCTCCTTCTCTTCTCTCTAAAAAATAAATAAGTAAAATCTTTAAAAGAAAAAAAGAAAAGAACTTACAAATAGCTGTGGCTGGGTAGTTCAGTTAGTTAGAGCAACATCTGGATATGCCAAGATTGCGGGTTCGATCCCTGGTCAGGACACATGCAATAATCAAGCAATGAATGCATGGATAAGTGGAATAACAAGTTGATGTTTCTCTCTCTTTCTCTCTATCGTACCCCCTCCCTCCTTCCATCTCCTTTCTGTTCTAAAATCAATAAATAAATAAAATTTTTTAAAGAACTTAAAAATACCCGTGATATGAAAATACATATTTGCCCTTCTGACCAATAAAAGGCCACTTTCTCTTCACAGTTTGGAGCTGGAGAGGACCTTACAAGGAAAGGAAGTACCATGACGGTAGCTCTCTATGTTGCCATATTGAATCCCACAACAATCCTGTGGCAGGGGTGATATTTTTCCAATTCACAGGTGAGAAACCTGAGGCCCAAGGTTGTACTTGGTATGTAATGTATTCAAAGCGAGGCCTCTGGTGCATCTCACGGCTGAGTTTATCATACTGCGCTGCCTTTTGGATCAGTTCATTTGTTCAGTTGAATCAGCTCTCAGACATACAGGGGAAGGACCTTGCCTGAAGTCACCTGGGTGGTTCGAGGCAGCACCAAGGCCAGAACCCAGAACCACCACTGGGTGTCTCCAAGGATGTCACATCACTCTGATGACCACTGTGAGTTCCTCTTCACTGCTCAGCAGGTCCCTGGAGCCAATCATGAGCTCAGGGAGACCCTGGGCTGGAGTTGGGAACCTGGTTCGGAGCTGGTGCGCTCAGGTTTCCTTTTCAGTCCCTCTTCTCTCACCTCGACATTTCACTCCCCTTTTTAGGCAGAGGACACCAACCTGCTTTCTAACCCTTTTAGCCAAAGAAGAAAAGCTCTGGTGTCCTGGTTTAAACTTTGACTGAAACGCATACCCATCGTGTATTAATTTGCATTTTCAGGCCTTTCCTCTCTAGGCCTCTCCTAGAGGGGGGAAAAATGTATGGCATATTCGGTGGTTGTTGCTTGTTTTGCGGGGAGGAGAGTTCGGGAAAGCAGATTCCTCTTTGCTTCAAATTGATCCTGAAGGTAAACTGACATGGCCTTCTTTCCAAGGGATGCTGGTAAGGGAAGAAAACTGGGGACAGCAGGTTACTGCTCTCTCCTCTCCTCCCTGTCTCCTCTTAATTGATGGTTTTATCTTTGGGGTCACCCCCTCTTGCACATGCAATTTTTCATTCTTCCTTGCTCCCGGACCATGCTCTTTTATTATTATTATATTTTTATTGGTTGATTTGAGAGAGAGAGAGAGGGAAAGAAATACATTGATTTGTTGTTCCACTTATCTGTGCATTCATTGGTTACTTCTTGTATGTGCCCTGACCAGGGACCGAACCCACAACCTTGGCATATTGGGACACCGCAGTAACCAAGTGAGCTATCTGGCCAGGGCCCCTGACCATGCTTTTTCTCTAAACCAATTCCTTTTTCAGTTGGCCACAGTCCTCACAGCCAGGTGCAAGTGTTCCCACCCCAAAGGTTTACCCCTCCTTTCTTTGCGGAGGAAGCAGGTAGCTTTTGGTGTCTGTATCTCTTCCAGGTACCACACCTCCCTGATGGGGCTGATACATGTGCTTTCATTTAGTCTAACTGTTGGTGCTTCCCTGAGTGACAGCACCTTAGTTCCCTGCCTGCACATAACATTTCAACATTTCAACAGGTTGAGTATATTCACTTAGTTTTGAGCCTGCGGTAAATTGCGTACATACGTGAGGAAGAGCAAGGTGTAGAGGGAAGGTGTGGGGGTGAGGGTCAGGCAGGTTCGGAATCTGGCTCCTGCACCAGCAGCCGAGTTCCTTTACCGCTGTGTGTTACTGCGCTGCTGCGGGTCTCAGTCGTTCCTCTGTAAGACGGAGATAAACTCTGATCTTTCACGGTTGCCAGCAGTTTGAATGGGGCTCCTCTCAGAGTCAGGTCCTCGATGGGCTTAGAGAGCGGTCCCTGCTCATATCAGTGCTAGGTCAGAGCATCGAGTTACAGGGGCCGACCGCCACGGTTGCTCTGTGACCTGGAGCAGTGAACATCTTTTACCTGGCTCATCCCTGTAAGATGCAAATGGCAGTGCACACTTGCAGGATCAGTGCAGTCGTTCAGTTTCTCCGAAGGCCTTCTGGAAGGTGTCTCAGGAAATGACCATCTCCTGGCCCGAATGAAGCGGACTGACGCGGAGCAGTTGGAGATCCGTCCTCTTGCTCGGCTCCCCTGCTCTCTGCGTGTGCAGGCTGCCGCTGGCCTCGGCAGTACCCTTTTGGAAGCCGTGCTGTTCAGACTGTGGGAATTGGTGAGCAGATGGCTCTGCTGGCAGCAGCTCCTGGCTCCCTCGCCATCCTGGGAGCTGCCTCAGCCTGGCATGGGATGTAAGTGGTTGTGTGCCAGGCAGGGCCCCAGGAGAGAAGATGCCTGTGCCGTCTCCAAAGTGTGGATCAGAGGTGAATGCTTTCTTTCCCCCAACGTTTCCAGATCAAGCGCATGAAAATGTTCATTAGAGTTCTTTTCTTTTTCTTTTTTTTTTGCCTGCCCAAGCAAATATTTGGGCCCGAGCAGCAGGATTTAGTCTTCTCTATTTAGCTGGTTTCAGTGGTAAACTGTAAAGTCCCTTAGATTTCTGTCTTTCCCTTCATGGTCCCTTCCCCTTTTGGTCTTGACCTGGAATTCCCCAGATGACCCCATTCTCTTGATAACCTTTTGAAGTGTGGCGGTGCCTTTTCTTCCTCCTTGAGAGTGTCAGCATGGGGTGAGGCTTGCCATGTCCTTGCTCCACAGACCACACTTCCTCTTCTCCATTCAGCACCTCTTCTCTTAGGCCTGTCCTCCCTTTGGGGTTTCTTTCTGCCTTTCTTGGCATTTTCTTAGCCTGGGCTTTATCGTGCCCATTGATAACCTGTCTGGTGAAGTTCTGCTAAGAGGCGTCAAGCGCCTGCTGCACGCAGGCCCTTTGTGGCAGGTTGCTGTTTCAGTTCACTATTGCTGTACGACACGTTACCACAAACTCGGGTCCAAAACAGTGTCTGGTTATTATCTTGCAATTTCCACGGGTCAGAAATCCGGACATGGGGTTAGCTGTGTCCTCTGCTTGGGTCTCACATGGCTGCAGTCAAGATGTTGGCCAGTCCTGGGGTCCCCTCAAGGCTTGGGTCTTCTTCCAAAGTCACACTGGTTCTTTGCAGAATTCATTTTCTTGCAGCTTTTGAAGCCAGCTTGCTTCTTCAAGGCTGACAGAAGGAACTTCTGCCACAGGTCCTGGAACTGAATGCCATCAGATGAGTGACCATCCCTCACTTTTCCCAGACAGTGTCACCTAATTAAGGGAGCAGTCGGAATCAGGACTCGCTTGGGGTGCCCGCCCCAGGGGCCGGGATCGTGGGCCGCTTCAGAATTCTGCCCACTCAGGGAGGTCTTGAGGTGCTCCCATCTAATGTAGAGGAAGCAACCATGTGACTGAGTAGGTTTCCATTCAGTGTTACAAATGTAGCAGGTGCGTATTACATAAAGGTGACGCCAACTCGGGTGCTCAGTCCACGGGATTGACCACCACACTGGTGACTGCCATGCCCTCTGCTCAGCACCCACGCCCTTGTCCGCATCTGGAGGCATGGCATCTCTTGGGTTTGCACCCACTTGGAATATTTTGGCCTCTGAAATACCGTCTCCACTGACCCGTAAACATTTTCTTCCCTGAGCGCTGGCCTTAGGGAGAAATAGGCCTGGGTTTGGCTCTGACCTCTGTCGTCTTTCCCCTCAGCTGGCTATTGTATGACCTTGGGCAGGCCTCAGTTTCCAATGGGCAAAATCATACTCAGCCTGTAGGTGGTGGCTGTCAGGATTAAATGTGGTCATCGCACGAAGCTCTTCTCCCCTGTCTGTACCTCCATCAGGGCCTGGCTTCTGCAGGGGCTGAGTCACGCCTTCCATTTTCTTAGCATAGGTGCTTTTCTCTCTTTAGCATTTCTCTGGGACTTGGTCCTTGCTTTGTAGTATTAAGGGCGCCTGTCTGCTGGACGACATGCCCACCCTAAGGACAGGGCTTCCTGGCCTCTACCCTCCTAGCCCCTGGCATGCTCTGGATGGGCCATCGAGGTCTTGGAAATTCAGTCATCTGTGTTCTCGTTCACACTGAGGACCTCAGAGCAGTGTTGGACGACATACAGTAGCAGAGGGCGGATCCTTTTCCTGCAGTTTGCCCGTGCACTTCGGCACTGTGAGGTCAATCTCAAGACCCCTCTGTCCGGATTTGTCTGCCTGTGAGCCATTTGTTCAACATTATTGAGCACCTGCTATGTGCCAAGCATGGCTGTAGTTGCAGGAAATACAGCAGCGAGCAAAACAAACCCTGTTCTTGTGGCTCACGTTCCGTTGGTGGGGTAAGATAAGTAAGTACATTAAGTGTGTCAGCAGGTGCAAAGGAGAAGAGTAAAGCAGGATCAGAGGACATGGAAGTGAACACTTCAAGCACACCCTCCTCTGCGAGGAGCCTTGTGTGCTTTATTTCAGTCAGTCTGGACAAAAGTCCTGTAGGGAAAGTGCTCTTTTTATTCCCATTCTCTGGATGAGAAGACAAAGCCTCAGAGAGGTGACTGGCATAATTTCATTTAATAGGAAGTGGCAGAGCCAAGAGCTTCATGCTCTGTGTCTTTGACTCCAAAAGCTGTGTTCTTAACCCCAAAATTTCAGAGCCGCCTCTACTGACCCTCCTCCCAGTTTCAGATCTCTCCCCAGGGGGCAGAGTGGAATTCATGAGTTCATCCTGAAGAGCTGGCTTTGCAGGCCATTCTCCTTGAACCCTAGCGGTCCCACTGTGAGCCGTGTGCTTTAGGCAAGTCCTGTCATGTGACCTCCCTGACTTCTACTTAGAGCAAGGATTGTAATATATCCCCCTTCCAGTACGGTCACCTGGGAATGATAACACGAGCTGGTGATTGGGCTTGGAACTTCGTGCCCTTGATCCCTTTTTGTCTTCACCACATGCCTGGAAAGTGGGTGCCTGCCTCGTCTGAGGAAACCCCAGCTCAGAGAGGCCGCTGAGAGGCAGAGCCAGGGTTTGAACACAGGTCGCCGTGCCTGCCTTCCTCTGTGATCCTGTTTCTCACAAGAAACATGCAAATTTGTGTCCTCTTGTCCCTTCCTGTCCCTACCCCATGGCTTCATAGGCAGTGGCCTCCTGTTGACTCCAAATTTTAAATATTAGAGTACACAGACTTTTAAAATTCTGGGCCTATTATACAGCTTTGCTCTTCTTTTCAGTTTAACTCAGGTATTATTCCTAGTAGTTTGTTGGAACATTTGATTTTAAAATCAGAACTTGCCTTCAGTATGTCTTAAATATTTTTGTTAGAAAATTCATCCTAGAGTGGAGACCAATGAGAACAGAGGTAAAGACTTAATTTGATTCTGTTGGAACTTAATTAACTTTATTATTAAGGTTAACTTCAAATGAGTTTTGCTCAGAGTAGCAGGTTTCATTAAACTTCCCAGGTACTAGTGCTTAGACTTTAAATGCGTGCCATGGGGCCCCTGTCTCGTTCTCCCCACACACTTAGCACACCAGAGGAGTGAGTGCACACAGCAGGAATGCTTGTGCAAGCTCTTCGTAGGTGACAGTGGTACCAGTGATCACCCTCCTAAATGCCACACAGCTGTGAGAGGGAGTCAGAAAACCTGGGTTCTGTCCTAAGTTAGGTCATCTGCTGTGCAACCTTAGGCAAGTTGCTAAATATCTCTGGGCTCCCGTTTCCTCTTTTCTGAAGTGAAGAGACAGACTAGATAATGGCTTCCAAAACCAAGAGTGAGAGTCCTCAGACCTACCAGCTTAGTTCTGTACTACATTGTGCTTCTAATCGTGGTAGATTTGTAACATATTGTCAAGAGTTTCTCCTTCATTCTCACACTAAGAAGCACAGACATTTGTGGGACGTCTAGTCGGGTCCGTGTTATGGTCTGACCTTGAGACTGAAGAAACTGTTGTGACCACTGAGAAGAAGCGGACCCACCTCATCAGTATGCCTTGTCCTCAGGAGCAGGGCCACCTGCCCAGTAGTGGCCATTTAGAAGGAAGGGAGTCCACCTTCAGATCTCTGGATTTGGACAGCTTATTAGAAAATTCCTAAGGCTAGGAGGACATCCAGACAAGTCGTTCTGCTTCAAGGAGGCTGCAATAAGAACACAGGATTAACCAAAATAGGATTAATCAAAGTAAGGAGGAGTCAGCTTCAAGATGTGCTGAATGATTGGGCTGGGTGTGAGGGCAAGACAGTCTGACCTGTGGGGCCCCCACATTTGGGGGGGA